>NC_064876.1:4430442-4522222 GCF_943734665.1 Anopheles aquasalis | reverse complement strand
TCAGTAAAAATGAAAAAGATGCATTCAAGGCGGTGGATGAAGGTTTCTTTGCGTGCTTTTCGCACCTTGGCCGACTGTTTTTGTTATATCTTTGGTTCTAGTAGATATTTTAAGAAAATGTAAAGAGCACCGTAAAGAAGAATAAGAAACAAAACCATTGATATGTAATACACATATCTAGGCTGAGAGTTTCCCTGAAAATTCAGTAAAAATGAAAAAGATGCATTCAAGGCGGTGGATGAAGGTTTCTTTGCGTGCTTTTCGCACCTTGGCCGACTGTTTTTGTTATATCTTTGGTTCTAGTAGATATTTTAAGAAAATGTAAAGAGCACCGTAAAGAAGAATAAGAAACAAAACCATTGATATGTAATACACATATCTAGGCTGAGAGTTTCCCTGAAAATTCAGTAAAAATGAAAAAGATGCATTCAAGGCGGTGGATGAAGGTTTCTTTGCGTGCTTTTCGCACCTTGGCCGACTGTTTTTGTTATATCTTTGGTTCTAGGAGATATTTTAAGAAAATGTAAAAAGCACAGTAAAGAAGAATAAGAAACAAAACCATTGATATGTAATACACATATCTAGGCTGAGAGTTTCCCTGAAAATTCAGTAAAAATGAAAAAGATGCATTCAAGGCGGTGGATGAAGGATTCTTTGCGTGCTTTTCGCACCTTGGCCGACTGTTTTTGTTATATCTTTGGTTCTAGGAGATATTTTAAGAAAATGTAAAAAGCACAGTAAAGAAGAATAAGAAACAAAACCATTGATATGTAATACACATATCTAGGCTGAGAGTTTCCCTGAAAATTCAGTAAAAATGAAAAAGATGCATTCAAGGCGGTGGATGAAGGTTTCTTTGCGTGCTTTTCGCACCTTGGCCGACTGTTTTTGTTATATCTTTGGTTCTAGGAGATATTTTAAGAAAATGTAAAAAGCACAGTAAAGAAGAATAAGAAACAAAACCATTGATATGTAATACACATATCTAGGCTGAGAGTTTCCCTGAAAATTCAGTAAAAATGAAAAAGATGCATTCAAGGCGGTGGATGAAGGATTCTTTGCGTGCTTTTCGCACCTTGGCCGACTGTTTTTGTTATATCTTTGGTTCTAGGAGATATTTTAAGAAAATGTAAAAAGCACAGTAAAGAAGAATAAGAAACAAAACCATTGATATGTAATACACATATCTAGGCTGAGAGTTTCCCTGAAAATTCAGTAAAAATGAAAAAGATGCATTCAAGGCGGTGGATGAAGGTTTCTTTGCGTGCTTTTCGCACCTTGGCCGACTGTTTTTGTTATATCTTTGGTTCTAGTAGATATTTTAAGAAAATGTAAAGAGCACCGTAAAGAAGAATAAGAAACAAAACCATTGATATGTAATACACATATCTAGGCTGAGAGTTTCCCTGAAAATTCAGTAAAAATGAAAAAGATGCATTCAAGGCGGTGGATGAAGGTTTCTTTGCGTGCTTTTCGCACCTTGGCCGACTGTTTTTGTTATATCTTTGGTTCTAGTAGATATTTTAAGAAAATGTAAAGAGCACCGTAAAGAAGAATAAGAAACAAAACCATTGATATGTAATACACATATCTAGGCTGAGAGTTTCCCTGAAAATTCAGTAAAAATGAAAAAGATGCATTCAAGGCGGTGGATGAAGGTTTCTTTGCGTGCTTTTCGCACCTTGGCCGACTGTTTTTGTTATATCTTTGGTTCTAGTAGATATTTTAAGAAAATGTAAAGAGCACCGTAAAGAAGAATAAGAAACAAAACCATTGATATGTAATACACATATCTAGGCTGAGAGTTTCCCTGAAAATTCAGTAAAAATGAAAAAGATGCATTCAAGGCGGTGGATGAAGGTTTCTTTGCGTGCTTTTCGCACCTTGGCCGACTGTTTTTGTTATATCTTTGGTTCTAGTAGATATTTTAAGAAAATGTAAAGAGCACCGTAAAGAAGAATAAGAAACAAAACCATTGATATGTAATACACATATCTAGGCTGAGAGTTTCCCTGAAAATTCAGTAAAAATGAAAAAGATGCATTCAAGGCGGTGGATGAAGGTTTCTTTGCGTGCTTTTCGCACCTTGGCCGACTGTTTTTGTTATATCTTTGGTTCTAGGAGATATTTTAAGAAAATGTAAAAAGCACAGTAAAGAAGAATAAGAAACAAAACCATTGATATGTAATACACATATCTAGGCTGAGAGTTTCCCTGAAAATTCAGTAAAAATGAAAAAGATGCATTCAAGGCGGTGGATGAAGGATTCTTTGCGTGCTTTTCGCACCTTGGCCGACTGTTTTTGTTATATCTTTGGTTCTAGGAGATATTTTAAGAAAATGTAAAAAGCACAGTAAAGAAGAATAAGAAACAAAACCATTGATATGTAATACACATATCTAGGCTGAGAGTTTCCCTGAAAATTCAGTAAAAATGAAAAAGATGCATTCAAGGCGGTGGATGAAGGTTTCTTTGCGTGCTTTTCGCACCTTGGCCGACTGTTTTTGTTATATCTTTGGTTCTAGTAGATATTTTAAGAAAATGTAAAGAGCACCGTAAAGAAGAATAAGAAACAAAACCATTGATATGTAATACACATATCTAGGCTGAGAGTTTCCCTGAAAATTCAGTAAAAATGAAAAAGATGCATTCAAGGCGGTGGATGAAGGTTTCTTTGCGTGCTTTTCGCACCTTGGCCGACTGTTTTTGTTATATCTTTGGTTCTAGTAGATATTTTAAGAAAATGTAAAGAGCACCGTAAAGAAGAATAAGAAACAAAACCATTGATATGTAATACACATATCTAGGCTGAGAGTTTCCCTGAAAATTCAGTAAAAATGAAAAAGATGCATTCAAGGCGGTGGATGAAGGTTTCTTTGCGTGCTTTTCGCACCTTGGCCGACTGTTTTTGTTATATCTTTGGTTCTAGGAGATATTTTAAGAAAATGTAAAAAGCACAGTAAAGAAGAATAAGAAACAAAACCATTGATATGTAATACACATATCTAGGCTGAGAGTTTCCCTGAAAATTCAGTAAAAATGAAAAAGATGCATTCAAGGCGGTGGATGAAGGATTCTTTGCGTGCTTTTCGCACCTTGGCCGACTGTTTTTGTTATATCTTTGGTTCTAGGAGATATTTTAAGAAAATGTAAAAAGCACAGTAAAGAAGAATAAGAAACAAAACCATTGATATGTAATACACATATCTAGGCTGAGAGTTTCCCTGAAAATTCAGTAAAAATGAAAAAGATGCATTCAAGGCGGTGGATGAAGGTTTCTTTGCGTGCTTTTCGCACCTTGGCCGACTGTTTTTGTTATATCTTTGGTTCTAGGAGATATTTTAAGAAAATGTAAAAAGCACAGTAAAGAAGAATAAGAAACAAAACCATTGATATGTAATACACATATCTAGGCTGAGAGTTTCCCTGAAAATTCAGTAAAAATGAAAAAGATGCATTCAAGGCGGTGGATGAAGGTTTCTTTGCGTGCTTTTCGCACCTTGGCCGACTGTTTTTGTTATATCTTTGGTTCTAGTAGATATTTTAAGAAAATGTAAAGAGCACCGTAAAGAAGAATAAGAAACAAAACCATTGATATGTAATACACATATCTAGGCTGAGAGTTTCCCTGAAAATTCAGTAAAAATGAAAAAGATGCATTCAAGGCGGTGGATGAAGGTTTCTTTGCGTGCTTTTCGCACCTTGGCCGACTGTTTTTGTTATATCTTTGGTTCTAGTAGATATTTTAAGAAAATGTAAAAAGCACAGTAAAGAAGAATAAGAAACAAAACCATTGATATGTAATACACATATCTAGGCTGAGAGTTTCCCTGAAAATTCAGTAAAAATGAAAAAGATGCATTCAAGGCGGTGGATGAAGGTTTCTTTGCGTGCTTTTCGCACCTTGGCCGACTGTTTTTGTTATATCTTTGGTTCTAGGAGATATTTTAAGAAAATGTAAAAAGCACAGTAAAGAAGAATAAGAAACAAAACCATTGATATGTAATACACATATCTAGGCTGAGAGTTTCCCTGAAAATTCAGTAAAAATGAAAAAGATGCATTCAAGGCGGTGGATGAAGGTTTCTTTGCGTGCTTTTCGCACCTTGGCCGACTGTTTTTGTTATATCTTTGGTTCTAGTAGATATTTTAAGAAAATGTAAAAAGCACAGTAAAGAAGAATAAGAAACAAAACCATTGATATGTAATACACATATCTAGGCTGAGAGTTTCCCTGAAAATTCAGTAAAAATGAAAAAGATGCATTCAAGGCGGTGGATGAAGGTTTCTTTGCGTGCTTTTCGCACCTTGGCCGACTGTTTTTGTTATATCTTTGGTTCTAGTAGATATTTTAAGAAAATGTAAAGAGCACAGTAAAGAAGAATAAGAAACAAAACCATTGATATGTAATACACATATCTAGGCTGAGAGTTTCCCTGAAAATTCAGTAAAAATGAAAAAGATGCATTCAAGGCGGTGGATGAAGGTTTCTTTGCGTGCTTTTCGCACCTTGGCCGACTGTTTTTGTTATATCTTTGGTTCTAGTAGATATTTTAAGAAAATGTAAAGAGCACCGTAAAGAAGAATAAGAAACAAAACCATTGATATGTAATACACATATCTAGGCTGAGAGTTTCCCTGAAAATTCAGTAAAAATGAAAAAGATGCATTCAAGGCGGTGGATGAAGGTTTCTTTGCGTGCTTTTCGCACCTTGGCCGACTGTTTTTGTTATATCTTTGGTTCTAGGAGATATTTTAAGAAAATGTAAAAAGCACCGTAAAGAAGAATAAGAAACAAAACCATTGATATGTAATACACATATCTAGGCTGAGAGTTTCCCTGAAAATTCAGTAAAAATGAAAAAGATGCATTCAAGGCGGTGGATGAAGGTTTCTTTGCGTGCTTTTCGCACCTTGGCCGACTGTTTTTGTTATATCTTTGGTTCTAGGAGATATTTTAAGAAAATGTAAAAAGCACCGTAAAGAAGAATAAGAAACAAAACCATTGATATGTAATACACATATCTAGGCTGAGAGTTTCCCTGAAAATTCAGTAAAAATGAAAAAGATGCATTCAAGGCGGTGGATGAAGGATTCTTTGCGTGCTTTTCGCACCTTGGCCGACTGTTTTTGTTATATCTTTGGTTCTAGGAGATATTTTAAGAAAATGTAAAAAGCACCGTAAAGAAGAATAAGAAACAAAACCATTGATATGTAATACACATATCTAGGCTGAGAGTTTCCCTGAAAATTCAGTAAAAATGAAAAAGATGCATTCAAGGCGGTGGATGAAGGTTTCTTTGCGTGCTTTTCGCACCTTGGCCGACTGTTTTTGTTATATCTTTGGTTCTAGGAGATATTTTAAGAAAATGTAAAAAGCACAGTAAAGAAGAATAAGAAACAAAACCATTGATATGTAATACACATATCTAGGCTGAGAGTTTCCCTGAAAATTCAGTAAAAATGAAAAAGATGCATTCAAGGCGGTGGATGAAGGTTTCTTTGCGTGCTTTTCGCACCTTGGCCGACTGTTTTTGTTATATCTTTGGTTCTAGGAGATATTTTAAGAAAATGTAAAAAGCACCGTAAAGAAAAATAAGAAACAAAACCATTGATATGTAATACACATATCTAGGCTGAGAGTTTCCCTGAAAATTCAGTAAAAATGAAAAAGATGCATTCAAGGCGGTGGATGAAGGTTTCTTTGCGTGCTTTTCGCACCTTGGCCGACTGTTTTTGTTATATCTTTGGTTCTAGGAGATATTTTAAGAAAATGTAAAAAGCACCGTAAAGAAGAATAAGAAACAAAACCATTGATATGTAATACACATATCTAGGCTGAGAGTTTCCCTGAAAATTCAGTAAAAATGAAAAAGATGCATTCAAGGCGGTGGATGAAGGATTCTTTGCGTGCTTTTCGCACCTTGGCCGACTGTTTTTGTTATATCTTTGGTTCTAGTAGATATTTTAAGAAAATGTAAAGAGCACCGTAAAGAAGAATAAGAAACAAAACCATTGATATGTAATACACATATCTAGGCTGAGAGTTTCCCTGAAAATTCAGTAAAAATGAAAAAGATGCATTCAAGGCGGTGGATGAAGGTTTCTTTGCGTGCTTTTCGCACCTTGGCCGACTGTTTTTGTTATATCTTTGGTTCTAGTAGATATTTTAAGAAAATGTAAAAAGCACCGTAAAGAAGAATAAGAAACAAAACCATTGATATGTAATACACATATCTAGGCTGAGAGTTTCCCTGAAAATTCAGTAAAAATGAAAAAGATGCATTCAAGGCGGTGGATGAAGGTTTCTTTGCGTGCTTTTCGCACCTTGGCCGACTGTTTTTGTTATATCTTTGGTTCTAGTAGATATTTTAAGAAAATGTAAAAAGCACAGTAAAGAAGAATAAGAAACAAAACCATTGATATGTAATACACATATCTAGGCTGAGAGTTTCCCTGAAAATTCAGTAAAAATGAAAAAGATGCATTCAAGGCGGTGGATGAAGGTTTCTTTGCGTGCTTTTCGCACCTTGGCCGACTGTTTTTGTTATATCTTTGGTTCTAGTAGATATTTTAAGAAAATGTAAAGAGCACAGTAAAGAAGAATAAGAAACAAAACCATTGATATGTAATACACATATCTAGGCTGAGAGTTTCCCTGAAAATTCAGTAAAAATGAAAAAGATGCATTCAAGGCGGTGGATGAAGGTTTCTTTGCGTGCTTTTCGCACCTTGGCCGACTGTTTTTGTTATATCTTTGGTTCTAGTAGATATTTTAAGAAAATGTAAAAAGCACAGTAAAGAAGAATAAGAAACAAAACCATTGATATGTAATACACATATCTAGGCTGAGAGTTTCCCTGAAAATTCAGTAAAAATGAAAAAGATGCATTCAAGGCGGTGGATGAAGGTTTCTTTGCGTGCTTTTCGCACCTTGGCCGACTGTTTTTGTTATATCTTTGGTTCTAGGAGATATTTTAAGAAAATGTAAAAAGCACAGTAAAGAAGAATAAGAAACAAAACCATTGATATGTAATACACATATCTAGGCTGAGAGTTTCCCTGAAAATTCAGTAAAAATGAAAAAGATGCATTCAAGGCGGTGGATGAAGGTTTCTTTGCGTGCTTTTCGCACCTTGGCCGACTGTTTTTGTTATATCTTTGGTTCTAGGAGATATTTTAAGAAAATGTAAAAAGCACCGTAAAGAAAAATAAGAAACAAAACCATTGATATGTAATACACATATCTAGGCTGAGAGTTTCCCTGAAAATTCAGTAAAAATGAAAAAGATGCATTCAAGGCGGTGGATGAAGGTTTCTTTGCGTGCTTTTCGCACCTTGGCCGACTGTTTTTGTTATATCTTTGGTTCTAGGAGATATTTTAAGAAAATGTAAAGAGCACCGTAAAGAAGAATAAGAAACAAAACCATTGATATGTAATACACATATCTAGGCTGAGAGTTTCCCTGAAAATTCAGTAAAAATGAAAAAGATGCATTCAAGGCGGTGGATGAAGGATTCTTTGCGTGCTTTTCGCACCTTGGCCGACTGTTTTTGTTATATCTTTGGTTCTAGTAGATATTTTAAGAAAATGTAAAGAGCACCGTAAAGAAGAATAAGAAACAAAACCATTGATATGTAATACACATATCTAGGCTGAGAGTTTCCCTGAAAATTCAGTAAAAATGAAAAAGATGCATTCAAGGCGGTGGATGAAGGTTTCTTTGCGTGCTTTTCGCACCTTGGCCGACTGTTTTTGTTATATCTTTGGTTCTAGTAGATATTTTAAGAAAATGTAAAAAGCACAGTAAAGAAGAATAAGAAACAAAACCATTGATATGTAATACACATATCTAGGCTGAGAGTTTCCCTGAAAATTCAGTAAAAATGAAAAAGATGCATTCAAGGCGGTGGATGAAGGTTTCTTTGCGTGCTTTTCGCACCTTGGCCGACTGTTTTTGTTATATCTTTGGTTCTAGTAGATATTTTAAGAAAATGTAAAAAGCACAGTAAAGAAGAATAAGAAACAAAACCATTGATATGTAATACACATATCTAGGCTGAGAGTTTCCCTGAAAATTCAGTAAAAATGAAAAAGATGCATTCAAGGCGGTGGATGAAGGTTTCTTTGCGTGCTTTTCGCACCTTGGCCGACTGTTTTTGTTATATCTTTGGTTCTAGTAGATATTTTAAGAAAATGTAAAGAGCACAGTAAAGAAGAATAAGAAACAAAACCATTGATATGTAATACACATATCTAGGCTGAGAGTTTCCCTGAAAATTCAGTAAAAATGAAAAAGATGCATTCAAGGCGGTGGATGAAGGTTTCTTTGCGTGCTTTTCGCACCTTGGCCGACTGTTTTTGTTATATCTTTGGTTCTAGTAGATATTTTAAGAAAATGTAAAAAGCACAGTAAAGAAGAATAAGAAACAAAACCATTGATATGTAATACACATATCTAGGCTGAGAGTTTCCCTGAAAATTCAGTAAAAATGAAAAAGATGCATTCAAGGCGGTGGATGAAGGATTCTTTGCGTGCTTTTCGCACCTTGGCCGACTGTTTTTGTTATATCTTTGGTTCTAGGAGATATTTTAAGAAAATGTAAAAAGCACCGTAAAGAAGAATAAGAAACAAAACCATTGATATGTAATACACATATCTAGGCTGAGAGTTTCCCTGAAAATTCAGTAAAAATGAAAAAGATGCATTCAAGGCGGTGGATGAAGGTTTCTTTGCGTGCTTTTCGCACCTTGGCCGACTGTTTTTGTTATATCTTTGGTTCTAGGAGATATTTTAAGAAAATGTAAAAAGCACAGTAAAGAAGAATAAGAAACAAAACCATTGATATGTAATACACATATCTAGGCTGAGAGTTTCCCTGAAAATTCAGTAAAAATGAAAAAGATGCATTCAAGGCGGTGGATGAAGGATTCTTTGCGTGCTTTTCGCACCTTGGCCGACTGTTTTTGTTATATCTTTGGTTCTAGGAGATATTTTAAGAAAATGTAAAAAGCACCGTAAAGAAGAATAAGAAACAAAACCATTGATATGTAATACACATATCTAGGCTGAGAGTTTCCCTGAAAATTCAGTAAAAATGAAAAAGATGCATTCAAGGCGGTGGATGAAGGTTTCTTTGCGTGCTTTTCGCACCTTGGCCGACTGTTTTTGTTATATCTTTGGTTCTAGTAGATATTTTAAGAAAATGTAAAGAGCACCGTAAAGAAGAATAAGAAACAAAACCATTGATATGTAATACACATATCTAGGCTGAGAGTTTCCCTGAAAATTCAGTAAAAATGAAAAAGATGCATTCAAGGCGGTGGATGAAGGTTTCTTTGCGTGCTTTTCGCACCTTGGCCGACTGTTTTTGTTATATCTTTGGTTCTAGGAGATATTTTAAGAAAATGTAAAAAGCACAGTAAAGAAGAATAAGAAACAAAACCATTGATATGTAATACACATATCTAGGCTGAGAGTTTCCCTGAAAATTCAGTAAAAATGAAAAAGATGCATTCAAGGCGGTGGATGAAGGTTTCTTTGCGTGCTTTTCGCACCTTGGCCGACTGTTTTTGTTATATCTTTGGTTCTAGGAGATATTTTAAGAAAATGTAAAAAGCACAGTAAAGAAGAATAAGAAACAAAACCATTGATATGTAATACACATATCTAGGCTGAGAGTTTCCCTGAAAATTCAGTAAAAATGAAAAAGATGCATTCAAGGCGGTGGATGAAGGTTTCTTTGCGTGCTTTTCGCACCTTGGCCGACTGTTTTTGTTATATCTTTGGTTCTAGTAGATATTTTAAGAAAATGTAAAGAGCACCGTAAAGAAGAATAAGAAACAAAACCATTGATATGTAATACACATATCTAGGCTGAGAGTTTCCCTGAAAATTCAGTAAAAATGAAAAAGATGCATTCAAGGCGGTGGATGAAGGTTTCTTTGCGTGCTTTTCGCACCTTGGCCGACTGTTTTTGTTATATCTTTGGTTCTAGTAGATATTTTAAGAAAATGTAAAAAGCACCGTAAAGAAGAATAAGAAACAAAACCATTGATATGTAATACACATATCTAGGCTGAGAGTTTCCCTGAAAATTCAGTAAAAATGAAAAAGATGCATTCAAGGCGGTGGATGAAGGTTTCTTTGCGTGCTTTTCGCACCTTGGCCGACTGTTTTTGTTATATCTTTGGTTCTAGTAGATATTTTAAGAAAATGTAAAAAGCACCGTAAAGAAGAATAAGAAACAAAACCATTGATATGTAATACACATATCTAGGCTGAGAGTTTCCCTGAAAATTCAGTAAAAATGAAAAAGATGCATTCAAGGCGGTGGATGAAGGTTTCTTTGCGTGCTTTTCGCACCTTGGCCGACTGTTTTTGTTATATCTTTGGTTCTAGGAGATATTTTAAGAAAATGTAAAAAGCACAGTAAAGAAGAATAAGAAACAAAACCATTGATATGTAATACACATATCTAGGCTGAGAGTTTCCCTGAAAATTCAGTAAAAATGAAAAAGATGCATTCAAGGCGGTGGATGAAGGATTCTTTGCGTGCTTTTCGCACCTTGGCCGACTGTTTTTGTTATATCTTTGGTTCTAGGAGATATTTTAAGAAAATGTAAAAAGCACCGTAAAGAAGAATAAGAAACAAAACCATTGATATGTAATACACATATCTAGGCTGAGAGTTTCCCTGAAAATTCAGTAAAAATGAAAAAGATGCATTCAAGGCGGTGGATGAAGGATTCTTTGCGTGCTTTTCGCACCTTGGCCGACTGTTTTTGTTATATCTTTGGTTCTAGGAGATATTTTAAGAAAATGTAAAAAGCACCGTAAAGAAGAATAAGAAACAAAACCATTGATATGTAATACACATATCTAGGCTGAGAGTTTCCCTGAAAATTCAGTAAAAATGAAAAAGATGCATTCAAGGCGGTGGATGAAGGTTTCTTTGCGTGCTTTTCGCACCTTGGCCGACTGTTTTTGTTATATCTTTGGTTCTAGTAGATATTTTAAGAAAATGTAAAGAGCACCGTAAAGAAGAATAAGAAACAAAACCATTGATATGTAATACACATATCTAGGCTGAGAGTTTCCCTGAAAATTCAGTAAAAATGAAAAAGATGCATTCAAGGCGGTGGATGAAGGATTCTTTGCGTGCTTTTCGCACCTTGGCCGACTGTTTTTGTTATATCTTTGGTTCTAGTAGATATTTTAAGAAAATGTAAAAAGCACAGTAAAGAAGAATAAGAAACAAAACCATTGATATGTAATACACATATCTAGGCTGAGAGTTTCCCTGAAAATTCAGTAAAAATGAAAAAGATGCATTCAAGGCGGTGGATGAAGGTTTCTTTGCGTGCTTTTCGCACCTTGGCCGACTGTTTTTGTTATATCTTTGGTTCTAGGAGATATTTTAAGAAAATGTAAAAAGCACCGTAAAGAAGAATAAGAAACAAAACCATTGATATGTAATACACATATCTAGGCTGAGAGTTTCCCTGAAAATTCAGTAAAAATGAAAAAGATGCATTCAAGGCGGTGGATGAAGGTTTCTTTGCGTGCTTTTCGCACCTTGGCCGACTGTTTTTGTTATATCTTTGGTTCTAGTAGATATTTTAAGAAAATGTAAAAAGCACAGTAAAGAAGAATAAGAAACAAAACCATTGATATGTAATACACATATCTAGGCTGAGAGTTTCCCTGAAAATTCAGTAAAAATGAAAAAGATGCATTCAAGGCGGTGGATGAAGGATTCTTTGCGTGCTTTTCGCACCTTGGCCGACTGTTTTTGTTATATCTTTGGTTCTAGGAGATATTTTAAGAAAATGTAAAAAGCACCGTAAAGAAGAATAAGAAACAAAACCATTGATATGTAATACACATATCTAGGCTGAGAGTTTCCCTGAAAATTCAGTAAAAATGAAAAAGATGCATTCAAGGCGGTGGATGAAGGTTTCTTTGCGTGCTTTTCGCACCTTGGCCGACTGTTTTTGTTATATCTTTGGTTCTAGGAGATATTTTAAGAAAATGTAAAAAGCACAGTAAAGAAGAATAAGAAACAAAACCATTGATATGTAATACACATATCTAGGCTGAGAGTTTCCCTGAAAATTCAGTAAAAATGAAAAAGATGCATTCAAGGCGGTGGATGAAGGATTCTTTGCGTGCTTTTCGCACCTTGGCCGACTGTTTTTGTTATATCTTTGGTTCTAGGAGATATTTTAAGAAAATGTAAAAAGCACCGTAAAGAAGAATAAGAAACAAAACCATTGATATGTAATACACATATCTAGGCTGAGAGTTTCCCTGAAAATTCAGTAAAAATGAAAAAGATGCATTCAAGGCGGTGGATGAAGGTTTCTTTGCGTGCTTTTCGCACCTTGGCCGACTGTTTTTGTTATATCTTTGGTTCTAGGAGATATTTTAAGAAAATGTAAAAAGCACAGTAAAGAAGAATAAGAAACAAAACCATTGATATGTAATACACATATCTAGGCTGAGAGTTTCCCTGAAAATTCAGTAAAAATGAAAAAGATGCATTCAAGGCGGTGGATGAAGGATTCTTTGCGTGCTTTTCGCACCTTGGCCGACTGTTTTTGTTATATCTTTGGTTCTAGGAGATATTTTAAGAAAATGTAAAAAGCACCGTAAAGAAGAATAAGAAACAAAACCATTGATATGTAATACACATATCTAGGCTGAGAGTTTCCCTGAAAATTCAGTAAAAATGAAAAAGATGCATTCAAGGCGGTGGATGAAGGTTTCTTTGCGTGCTTTTCGCACCTTGGCCGACTGTTTTTGTTATATCTTTGGTTCTAGGAGATATTTTAAGAAAATGTAAAAAGCACAGTAAAGAAGAATAAGAAACAAAACCATTGATATGTAATACACATATCTAGGCTGAGAGTTTCCCTGAAAATTCAGTAAAAATGAAAAAGATGCATTCAAGGCGGTGGATGAAGGATTCTTTGCGTGCTTTTCGCACCTTGGCCGACTGTTTTTATTATATCTTTGGTTCTAGGAGATATTTTAAGAAAATGTAAAAAGCACAGTAAAGAAGAATAAGAAACAAAACCATTGATATGTAATACACATATCTAGGCTGAGAGTTTCCCTGAAAATTCAGTAAAAATGAAAAAGATGCATTCAAGGCGGTGGATGAAGGTTTCTTTGCGTGCTTTTCGCACCTTGGCCGACTGTTTTTGTTATATCTTTGGTTCTAGGAGATATTTTAAGAAAATGTAAAAAGCACAGTAAAGAAGAATAAGAAACAAAACCATTGATATGTAATACACATATCTAGGCTGAGAGTTTCCCTGAAAATTCAGTAAAAATGAAAAAGATGCATTCAAGGCGGTGGATGAAGGTTTCTTTGCGTGCTTTTCGCACCTTGGCCGACTGTTTTTGTTATATCTTTGGTTCTAGGAGATATTTTAAGAAAATGTAAAAAGCACAGTAAAGAAGAATAAGAAACAAAACCATTGATATGTAATACACATATCTAGGCTGAGAGTTTCCCTGAAAATTCAGTAAAAATGAAAAAGATGCATTCAAGGCGGTGGATGAAGGTTTCTTTGCGTGCTTTTCGCACCTTGGCCGACTGTTTTTGTTATATCTTTGGTTCTAGGAGATATTTTAAGAAAATGTAAAAAGCACAGTAAAGAAGAATAAGAAACAAAACCATTGATATGTAATACACATATCTAGGCTGAGAGTTTCCCTGAAAATTCAGTAAAAATGAAAAAGATGCATTCAAGGCGGTGGATGAAGGTTTCTTTGCGTGCTTTTCGCACCTTGGCCGACTGTTTTTGTTATATCTTTGGTTCTAGGAGATATTTTAAGAAAATGTAAAAAGCACAGTAAAGAAGAATAAGAAACAAAACCATTGATATGTAATACACATATCTAGGCTGAGAGTTTCCCTGAAAATTCAGTAAAAATGAAAAAGATGCATTCAAGGCGGTGGATGAAGGATTCTTTGCGTGCTTTTCGCACCTTGGCCGACTGTTTTTGTTATATCTTTGGTTCTAGGAGATATTTTAAGAAAATGTAAAAAGCACCGTAAAGAAGAATAAGAAACAAAACCATTGATATGTAATACACATATCTAGGCTGAGAGTTTCCCTGAAAATTCAGTAAAAATGAAAAAGATGCATTCAAGGCGGTGGATGAAGGTTTCTTTGCGTGCTTTTCGCACCTTGGCCGACTGTTTTTGTTATATCTTTGGTTCTAGGAGATATTTTAAGAAAATGTAAAAAGCACAGTAAAGAAGAATAAGAAACAAAACCATTGATATGTAATACACATATCTAGGCTGAGAGTTTCCCTGAAAATTCAGTAAAAATGAAAAAGATGCATTCAAGGCGGTGGATGAAGGATTCTTTGCGTGCTTTTCGCACCTTGGCCGACTGTTTTTGTTATATCTTTGGTTCTAGGAGATATTTTAAGAAAATGTAAAAAGCACCGTAAAGAAGAATAAGAAACAAAACCATTGATATGTAATACACATATCTAGGCTGAGAGTTTCCCTGAAAATTCAGTAAAAATGAAAAAGATGCATTCAAGGCGGTGGATGAAGGTTTCTTTGCGTGCTTTTCGCACCTTGGCCGACTGTTTTTGTTATATCTTTGGTTCTAGGAGATATTTTAAGAAAATGTAAAAAGCACAGTAAAGAAGAATAAGAAACAAAACCATTGATATGTAATACACATATCTAGGCTGAGAGTTTCCCTGAAAATTCAGTAAAAATGAAAAAGATGCATTCAAGGCGGTGGATGAAGGATTCTTTGCGTGCTTTTCGCACCTTGGCCGACTGTTTTTGTTATATCTTTGGTTCTAGGAGATATTTTAAGAAAATGTAAAAAGCACCGTAAAGAAGAATAAGAAACAAAACCATTGATATGTAATACACATATCTAGGCTGAGAGTTTCCCTGAAAATTCAGTAAAAATGAAAAAGATGCATTCAAGGCGGTGGATGAAGGTTTCTTTGCGTGCTTTTCGCACCTTGGCCGACTGTTTTTGTTATATCTTTGGTTCTAGGAGATATTTTAAGAAAATGTAAAAAGCACAGTAAAGAAGAATAAGAAACAAAACCATTGATATGTAATACACATATCTAGGCTGAGAGTTTCCCTGAAAATTCAGTAAAAATGAAAAAGATGCATTCAAGGCGGTGGATGAAGGATTCTTTGCGTGCTTTTCGCACCTTGGCCGACTGTTTTTATTATATCTTTGGTTCTAGGAGATATTTTAAGAAAATGTAAAAAGCACCGTAAAGAAGAATAAGAAACAAAACCATTGATATGTAATACACATATCTAGGCTGAGAGTTTCCCTGAAAATTCAGTAAAAATGAAAAAGATGCATTCAAGGCGGTGGATGAAGGTTTCTTTGCGTGCTTTTCGCACCTTGGCCGACTGTTTTTGTTATATCTTTGGTTCTAGGAGATATTTTAAGAAAATGTAAAAAGCACAGTAAAGAAGAATAAGAAACAAAACCATTGATATGTAATACACATATCTAGGCTGAGAGTTTCCCTGAAAATTCAGTAAAAATGAAAAAGATGCATTCAAGGCGGTGGATGAAGGTTTCTTTGCGTGCTTTTCGCACCTTGGCCGACTGTTTTTGTTATATCTTTGGTTCTAGGAGATATTTTAAGAAAATGTAAAAAGCACAGTAAAGAAGAATAAGAAACAAAACCATTGATATGTAATACACATATCTAGGCTGAGAGTTTCCCTGAAAATTCAGTAAAAATGAAAAAGATGCATTCAAGGCGGTGGATGAAGGATTCTTTGCGTGCTTTTCGCACCTTGGCCGACTGTTTTTGTTATATCTTTGGTTCTAGGAGATATTTTAAGAAAATGTAAAAAGCACAGTAAAGAAGAATAAGAAACAAAACCATTGATATGTAATACACATATCTAGGCTGAGAGTTTCCCTGAAAATTCAGTAAAAATGAAAAAGATGCATTCAAGGCGGTGGATGAAGGTTTCTTTGCGTGCTTTTCGCACCTTGGCCGACTGTTTTTGTTATATCTTTGGTTCTAGGAGATATTTTAAGAAAATGTAAAAAGCACAGTAAAGAAGAATAAGAAACAAAACCATTGATATGTAATACACATATCTAGGCTGAGAGTTTCCCTGAAAATTCAGTAAAAATGAAAAAGATGCATTCAAGGCGGTGGATGAAGGTTTCTTTGCGTGCTTTTCGCACCTTGGCCGACTGTTTTTGTTATATCTTTGGTTCTAGGAGATATTTTAAGAAAATGTAAAAAGCACAGTAAAGAAGAATAAGAAACAAAACCATTGATATGTAATACACATATCTAGGCTGAGAGTTTCCCTGAAAATTCAGTAAAAATGAAAAAGATGCATTCAAGGCGGTGGATGAAGGATTCTTTGCGTGCTTTTCGCACCTTGGCCGACTGTTTTTGTTATATCTTTGGTTCTAGGAGATATTTTAAGAAAATGTAAAAAGCACCGTAAAGAAGAATAAGAAACAAAACCATTGATATGTAATACACATATCTAGGCTGAGAGTTTCCCTGAAAATTCAGTAAAAATGAAAAAGATGCATTCAAGGCGGTGGATGAAGGTTTCTTTGCGTGCTTTTCGCACCTTGGCCGACTGTTTTTGTTATATCTTTGGTTCTAGGAGATATTTTAAGAAAATTTAATAAGAACAGTAAAGAAGAATAAGAAACAAAACCATTGATATGTAATACACATATCTAGGCTGAGAGTTTCCCTGAAAATTCAGTAAAAATGAAAAAGATGCATTCAAGGCGGTGGATGAAGGATTCTTTGCGTGCTTTTCGCACCTTGGCCGACTGTTTTTGTTATATCTTTGGTTCTAGGAGATATTTTAAGAAAATGTAAAAAGCACCGTAAAGAAGAATAAGAAACAAAACCATTGATATGTAATACACATATCTAGGCTGAGAGTTTCCCTGAAAATTCAGTAAAAATGAAAAAGATGCATTCAAGGCGGTGGATGAAGGTTTCTTTGCGTGCTTTTCGCACCTTGGCCGACTGTTTTTGTTATATCTTTGGTTCTAGGAGATATTTTAAGAAAATGTAAAAAGCACCGTAAAGAAGAATAAGAAACAAAACCATTGATATGTAATACACATATCTAGGCTGAGAGTTTCCCTGAAAATTCAGTAAAAATGAAAAAGATGCATTCAAGGCGGTGGATGAAGGTTTCTTTGCGTGCTTTTCGCACCTTGGCCGACTGTTTTTGTTATATCTTTGGTTCTAGGAGATATTTTAAGAAAATGTAAAAAGCACAGTAAAGAAGAATAAGAAACAAAACCATTGATATGTAATACACATATCTAGGCTGAGAGTTTCCCTGAAAATTCAGTAAAAATTAAAAAGATGCATTCAAGGCGGTGGATGAAGGATTCTTTGCGTGCTTTTCGCACCTTGGCCGACTGTTTTTGTTATATCTTTGGTTCTAGGAGATATTTTAAGAAAATGTAAAAAGCACCGTAAAGAAGAATAAGAAACAAAACCATTGATATGTAATACACATATCTAGGCTGAGAGTTTCCCTGAAAATTCAGTAAAAATGAAAAAGATGCATTCAAGGCGGTGGATGAAGGTTTCTTTGCGTGCTTTTCGCACCTTGGCCGACTGTTTTTGTTATATCTTTGGTTCTAGGAGATATTTTAAGAAAATGTAAAAAGCACAGTAAAGAAGAATAAGAAACAAAACCATTGATATGTAATACACATATCTAGGCTGAGAGTTTCCCTGAAAATTCAGTAAAAATGAAAAAGATGCATTCAAGGCGGTGGATGAAGGATTCTTTGCGTGCTTTTCGCACCTTGGCCGACTGTTTTTGTTATATCTTTGGTTCTAGGAGATATTTTAAGAAAATGTAAAAAGCACCGTAAAGAAGAATAAGAAACAAAACCATTGATATGTAATACACATATCTAGGCTGAGAGTTTCCCTGAAAATTCAGTAAAAATGAAAAAGATGCATTCAAGGCGGTGGATGAAGGTTTCTTTGCGTGCTTTTCGCACCTTGGCCGACTGTTTTTGTTATATCTTTGGTTCTAGGAGATATTTTAAGAAAATGTAAAAAGCACAGTAAAGAAGAATAAGAAACAAAACCATTGATATGTAATACACATATCTAGGCTGAGAGTTTCCCTGAAAATTCAGTAAAAATGAAAAAGATGCATTCAAGGCGGTGGATGAAGGATTCTTTGCGTGCTTTTCGCACCTTGGCCGACTGTTTTTATTATATCTTTGGTTCTAGGAGATATTTTAAGAAAATGTAAAAAGCACCGTAAAGAAGAATAAGAAACAAAACCATTGATATGTAATACACATATCTAGGCTGAGAGTTTCCCTGAAAATTCAGTAAAAATGAAAAAGATGCATTCAAGGCGGTGGATGAAGGTTTCTTTGCGTGCTTTTCGCACCTTGGCCGACTGTTTTTGTTATATCTTTGGTTCTAGGAGATATTTTAAGAAAATGTAAAAAGCACAGTAAAGAAGAATAAGAAACAAAACCATTGATATGTAATACACATATCTAGGCTGAGAGTTTCCCTGAAAATTCAGTAAAAATGAAAAAGATGCATTCAAGGCGGTGGATGAAGGTTTCTTTGCGTGCTTTTCGCACCTTGGCCGACTGTTTTTGTTATATCTTTGGTTCTAGGAGATATTTTAAGAAAATGTAAAAAGCACAGTAAAGAAGAATAAGAAACAAAACCATTGATATGTAATACACATATCTAGGCTGAGAGTTTCCCTGAAAATTCAGTAAAAATGAAAAAGATGCATTCAAGGCGGTGGATGAAGGATTCTTTGCGTGCTTTTCGCACCTTGGCCGACTGTTTTTGTTATATCTTTGGTTCTAGGAGATATTTTAAGAAAATGTAAAAAGCACCGTAAAGAAGAATAAGAAACAAAACCATTGATATGTAATACACATATCTAGGCTGAGAGTTTCCCTGAAAATTCAGTAAAAATGAAAAAGATGCATTCAAGGCGGTGGATGAAGGTTTCTTTGCGTGCTTTTCGCACCTTGGCCGACTGTTTTTGTTATATCTTTGGTTCTAGGAGATATTTTAAGAAAATGTAAAAAGCACAGTAAAGAAGAATAAGAAACAAAACCATTGATATGTAATACACATATCTAGGCTGAGAGTTTCCCTGAAAATTCAGTAAAAATGAAAAAGATGCATTCAAGGCGGTGGATGAAGGATTCTTTGCGTGCTTTTCGCACCTTGGCCGACTGTTTTTATTATATCTTTGGTTCTAGGAGATATTTTAAGAAAATGTAAAAAGCACCGTAAAGAAGAATAAGAAACAAAACCATTGATATGTAATACACATATCTAGGCTGAGAGTTTCCCTGAAAATTCAGTAAAAATGAAAAAGATGCATTCAAGGCGGTGGATGAAGGTTTCTTTGCGTGCTTTTCGCACCTTGGCCGACTGTTTTTGTTATATCTTTGGTTCTAGGAGATATTTTAAGAAAATGTAAAAAGCACAGTAAAGAAGAATAAGAAACAAAACCATTGATATGTAATACACATATCTAGGCTGAGAGTTTCCCTGAAAATTCAGTAAAAATGAAAAAGATGCATTCAAGGCGGTGGATGAAGGTTTCTTTGCGTGCTTTTCGCACCTTGGCCGACTGTTTTTGTTATATCTTTGGTTCTAGGAGATATTTTAAGAAAATGTAAAAAGCACAGTAAAGAAGAATAAGAAACAAAACCATTGATATGTAATACACATATCTAGGCTGAGAGTTTCCCTGAAAATTCAGTAAAAATGAAAAAGATGCATTCAAGGCGGTGGATGAAGGTTTCTTTGCGTGCTTTTCGCACCTTGGCCGACTGTTTTTGTTATATCTTTGGTTCTAGGAGATATTTTAAGAAAATGTAAAAAGCACAGTAAAGAAGAATAAGAAACAAAACCATTGATATGTAATACACATATCTAGGCTGAGAGTTTCCCTGAAAATTCAGTAAAAATGAAAAAGATGCATTCAAGGCGGTGGATGAAGGTTTCTTTGCGTGCTTTTCGCACCTTGGCCGACTGTTTTTGTTATATCTTTGGTTCTAGGAGATATTTTAAGAAAATGTAAAAAGCACAGTAAAGAAGAATAAGAAACAAAACCATTGATATGTAATACACATATCTAGGCTGAGAGTTTCCCTGAAAATTCAGTAAAAATGAAAAAGATGCATTCAAGGCGGTGGATGAAGGATTCTTTGCGTGCTTTTCGCACCTTGGCCGACTGTTTTTGTTATATCTTTGGTTCTAGGAGATATTTTAAGAAAATGTAAAAAGCACCGTAAAGAAGAATAAGAAACAAAACCATTGATATGTAATACACATATCTAGGCTGAGAGTTTCCCTGAAAATTCAGTAAAAATGAAAAAGATGCATTCAAGGCGGTGGATGAAGGTTTCTTTGCGTGCTTTTCGCACCTTGGCCGACTGTTTTTGTTATATCTTTGGTTCTAGGAGATATTTTAAGAAAATGTAAAAAGCACAGTAAAGAAGAATAAGAAACAAAACCATTGATATGTAATACACATATCTAGGCTGAGAGTTTCCCTGAAAATTCAGTAAAAATGAAAAAGATGCATTCAAGGCGGTGGATGAAGGATTCTTTGCGTGCTTTTCGCACCTTGGCCGACTGTTTTTGTTATATCTTTGGTTCTAGGAGATATTTTAAGAAAATGTAAAAAGCACCGTAAAGAAGAATAAGAAACAAAACCATTGATATGTAATACACATATCTAGGCTGAGAGTTTCCCTGAAAATTCAGTAAAAATGAAAAAGATGCATTCAAGGCGGTGGATGAAGGTTTCTTTGCGTGCTTTTCGCACCTTGGCCGACTGTTTTTGTTATATCTTTGGTTCTAGGAGATATTTTAAGAAAATGTAAAAAGCACAGTAAAGAAGAATAAGAAACAAAACCATTGATATGTAATACACATATCTAGGCTGAGAGTTTCCCTGAAAATTCAGTAAAAATGAAAAAGATGCATTCAAGGCGGTGGATGAAGGATTCTTTGCGTGCTTTTCGCACCTTGGCCGACTGTTTTTGTTATATCTTTGGTTCTAGGAGATATTTTAAGAAAATGTAAAAAGCACCGTAAAGAAGAATAAGAAACAAAACCATTGATATGTAATACACATATCTAGGCTGAGAGTTTCCCTGAAAATTCAGTAAAAATGAAAAAGATGCATTCAAGGCGGTGGATGAAGGTTTCTTTGCGTGCTTTTCGCACCTTGGCCGACTGTTTTTGTTATATCTTTGGTTCTAGGAGATATTTTAAGAAAATGTAAAAAGCACAGTAAAGAAGAATAAGAAACAAAACCATTGATATGTAATACACATATCTAGGCTGAGAGTTTCCCTGAAAATTCAGTAAAAATGAAAAAGATGCATTCAAGGCGGTGGATGAAGGATTCTTTGCGTGCTTTTCGCACCTTGGCCGACTGTTTTTATTATATCTTTGGTTCTAGGAGATATTTTAAGAAAATGTAAAAAGCACCGTAAAGAAGAATAAGAAACAAAACCATTGATATGTAATACACATATCTAGGCTGAGAGTTTCCCTGAAAATTCAGTAAAAATGAAAAAGATGCATTCAAGGCGGTGGATGAAGGTTTCTTTGCGTGCTTTTCGCACCTTGGCCGACTGTTTTTGTTATATCTTTGGTTCTAGGAGATATTTTAAGAAAATGTAAAAAGCACAGTAAAGAAGAATAAGAAACAAAACCATTGATATGTAATACACATATCTAGGCTGAGAGTTTCCCTGAAAATTCAGTAAAAATGAAAAAGATGCATTCAAGGCGGTGGATGAAGGTTTCTTTGCGTGCTTTTCGCACCTTGGCCGACTGTTTTTGTTATATCTTTGGTTCTAGGAGATATTTTAAGAAAATGTAAAAAGCACAGTAAAGAAGAATAAGAAACAAAACCATTGATATGTAATACACATATCTAGGCTGAGAGTTTCCCTGAAAATTCAGTAAAAATGAAAAAGATGCATTCAAGGCGGTGGATGAAGGTTTCTTTGCGTGCTTTTCGCACCTTGGCCGACTGTTTTTGTTATATCTTTGGTTCTAGGAGATATTTTAAGAAAATGTAAAAAGCACAGTAAAGAAGAATAAGAAACAAAACCATTGATATGTAATACACATATCTAGGCTGAGAGTTTCCCTGAAAATTCAGTAAAAATGAAAAAGATGCATTCAAGGCGGTGGATGAAGGTTTCTTTGCGTGCTTTTCGCACCTTGGCCGACTGTTTTTGTTATATCTTTGGTTCTAGGAGATATTTTAAGAAAATGTAAAAAGCACAGTAAAGAAGAATAAGAAACAAAACCATTGATATGTAATACACATATCTAGGCTGAGAGTTTCCCTGAAAATTCAGTAAAAATGAAAAAGATGCATTCAAGGCGGTGGATGAAGGTTTCTTTGCGTGCTTTTCGCACCTTGGCCGACTGTTTTTGTTATATCTTTGGTTCTAGGAGATATTTTAAGAAAATGTAAAAAGTACCGTAAAGAAGAATAAGAAACAAAACCATTGATATGTAATACACATATCTAGGCTGAGAGTTTCCCTGAAAATTCAGTAAAAATGAAAAAGATGCATTCAAGGCGGTGGATGAAGGTTTCTTTGCGTGCTTTTCGCACCTTGGCCGACTGTTTTTGTTATATCTTTGGTTCTAGGAGATATTTTAAGAAAATGTAAAAAGCACCGTAAAGAAGAATAAGAAACAAAACCATTGATATGTAATACACATATCTAGGCTGAGAGTTTCCCTGAAAATTCAGTAAAAATGAAAAAGATGCATTCAAGGCGGTGGATGAAGGATTCTTTGCGTGCTTTTCGCACCTTGGCCGACTGTTTTTGTTATATCTTTGGTTCTAGTAGATATTTTAAGAAAATGTAAAGAGCACCGTAAAGAAGAATAAGAAACAAAACCATTGATATGTAATACACATATCTAGGCTGAGAGTTTCCCTGAAAATTCAGTAAAAATGAAAAAGATGCATTCAAGGCGGTGGATGAAGGTTTCTTTGCGTGCTTTTCGCACCTTGGCCGACTGTTTTTGTTATATCTTTGGTTCTAGGAGATATTTTAAGAAAATGTAAAAAGCACCGTAAAGAAGAATAAGAAACAAAACCATTGATATGTAATACACATATCTAGGCTGAGAGTTTCCCTGAAAATTCAGTAAAAATGAAAAAGATGCATTCAAGGCGGTGGATGAAGGTTTCTTTGCGTGCTTTTCGCACCTTGGCCGACTGTTTTTGTTATATCTTTGGTTCTAGGAGATATTTTAGGAAAATGTAAAAAGCACAGTAAAGAAGAATAAGAAACAAAACCATTGATATGTAATACACATATCTAGGCTGAGAGTTTCCCTGAAAATTCAGTAAAAATGAAAAAGATGCATTCAAGGCGGTGTGTAGCGACCAGACCCACCTTCTCCCACCTCTCGAGCCAAAGCTTGTAGTCGCTACAAGAGGGAGCGCTTCTTTTCGTTAAATTTATTGACCTAGGAGGATGTATCCCCGGAGCCCTGCAAGTAGACGCGGTAAACGCCTGCAAGAACCCGGGCAAAAAGGCAGCAGGCACCAACCCACTGTGCGGACGAGAACACTGACTGCATGACCGCCACACGCGATCGGCAAAACCCCTGGGCCATATGCAAAGTTAGCACAGCGCCAGTAGAGGACAGCGCAGGCTCCCCGACGAAGGAAGAAAAGAGAGGAGCACTCGCTAGCAGCAGTCGAAAACGATGGCGGCCGCCGAGCGTTCTGCCCCGAGTGAAGCCCAAACAACACTGCGCCATCATGGAAATATGACGCCGCGATGGTAAACACCAAGAGACCCGCCTCCAGCATCATGCGGACAATGTAATGGAAAAACATGGCGTTGCCTTCGCGACAGCTAAGGTGACATCCGACCCGTGGGATCGACCAGAATGTTGGGCTCCCACGCTAAGAACCGAATCTTCGAGGAATTGCTTATGAGGAATCTTATGAGGAATGGCGTCGATCGCGGATCGCGGATCGCTTTTCGCGGATCGAGCCAGACGTGCCACGAAGGAATTGGTCCTTAGGAGATGTCATACGACCCTTGGGATCGATCCAAACGGAAGGCTCCCACGCTAAGAATCCGCGGATAAAGTACGTTTGAACCGCCAACAAAATTCCGCGCTTGCCCAAGACTTCCGTGAATTGCATCAGCTTTTCCACGGAAAGTCTCAGAAGAATTGCATCAGCCCAGACAGGTCAAATTCCGAAATTTACAGAACGAGAGTGTGGGAAAAAGGTTGGAATGTGTCGTTCCCACAGCCCTTAGAACTAGGATTAAGAGTATAAATACGGATAGATTTTAATAAACGAGTTGAGTTGTATTTTGAACGTTAACCTGTGAAGTTCGTGTTTTACTTCGCCTTATCCATTTCAGGTAAACGCTCCTTGGCCACCGCTCAGCCTTTTGATCCGAAGAGTACACGATTCGTGGCACTACTCTTCTGGACACCAATTGGCATACTCAGGGCGACTGATTAGCCTCCCTATCATCGGGGAAGGTTTTCATAATCAGGGCAGGATACATCTCCTGGTGACAGCAAACAAGCCAGTAAAGTAAGTAATAAAGTAATCCGCCACCACTCAGCCATCGCAGCCGGCGGACAAGTCAGTGTGACGGTCCGCACATGAACAGTTCCTGCCGAAGCACCAAGTAGGAACGTTTCAGGTGGATGAAGGTTTCTTTGCGTGCTTTTCGCACCTTGGCCGACTGTTTTTGTTATATCTTTGGTTCTAGGAGATATTTTAAGAAAATGTAAAAAGCACCGTAAAGAAAAATAAGAAACAAAACCATTGATATGTAATACACATATCTAGGCTGAGAGTTTCCCTGAAAATTCAGTAAAAATGAAAAAGATGCATTCAAGGCGGTGGATGAAGGTTTCTTTGCGTGCTTTTCGCACCTTGGCCGACTGTTTTTGTTATATCTTTGGTTCTAGGAGATATTTTAAGAAAATGTAAAAAGCACCGTAAAGAAGAATAAGAAACAAAACCATTGATATGTAATACACATATCTAGGCTGAGAGTTTCCCTGAAAATTCAGTAAAAATGAAAAAGATGCATTCAAGGCGGTGGATGAAGGTTTCTTTGCGTGCTTTTCGCACCTTGGCCGACTGTTTTTGTTATATCTTTGGTTCTAGGAGATATTTTAAGAAAATGTAAAAAGCACCGTAAAGAAAAATAAGAAACAAAACCATTGATATGTAATACACATATCTAGGCTGAGAGTTTCCCTGAAAATTCAGTAAAAATGAAAAAGATGCATTCAAGGCGGTGGATGAAGGTTTCTTTGCGTGCTTTTCGCACCTTGGCCGACTGTTTTTGTTATATCTTTGGTTCTAGGAGATATTTTAAGAAAATGTAAAAAGCACAGTAAAGAAGAATAAGAAACAAAACCATTGATATGTAATACACATATCTAGGCTGAGAGTTTCCCTGAAAATTCAGTAAAAATGAAAAAGATGCATTCAAGGCGGTGGATGAAGGATTCTTTGCGTGCTTTTCGCACCTTGGCCGACTGTTTTTGTTATATCTTTGGTTCTAGTAGATATTTTAAGAAAATGTAAAGAGCACCGTAAAGAAGAATAAGAAACAAAACCATTGATATGTAATACACATATCTAGGCTGAGAGTTTCCCTGAAAATTCAGTAAAAATGAAAAAGATGCATTCAAGGCGGTGGATGAAGGTTTCTTTGCGTGCTTTTCGCACCTTGGCCGACTGTTTTTGTTATATCTTTGGTTCTAGGAGATATTTTAAGAAAATGTAAAAAGCACCGTAAAGAAGAATAAGAAACAAAACCATTGATATGTAATACACATATCTAGGCTGAGAGTTTCCCTGAAAATTCAGTAAAAATGAAAAAGATGCATTCAAGGCGGTGGATGAAGGTTTCTTTGCGTGCTTTTCGCACCTTGGCCGACTGTTTTTGTTATATCTTTGGTTCTAGGAGATATTTTAAGAAAATGTAAAAAGCACCGTAAAGAAAAATAAGAAACAAAACCATTGATATGTAATACACATATCTAGGCTGAGAGTTTCCCTGAAAATTCAGTAAAAATGAAAAAGATGCATTCAAGGCGGTGGATGAAGGTTTCTTTGCGTGCTTTTCGCACCTTGGCCGACTGTTTTTGTTATATCTTTGGTTCTAGGAGATATTTTAAGAAAATGTAAAAAGCACCGTAAAGAAGAATAAGAAACAAAACCATTGATATGTAATACACATATCTAGGCTGAGAGTTTCCCTGAAAATTCAGTAAAAATGAAAAAGATGCATTCAAGGCGGTGGATGAAGGTTTCTTTGCGTGCTTTTCGCACCTTGGCCGACTGTTTTTGTTATATCTTTGGTTCTAGGAGATATTTTAAGAAAATGTAAAAAGCACCGTAAAGAAGAATAAGAAACAAAACCATTGATATGTAATACACATATCTAGGCTGAGAGTTTCCCTGAAAATTCAGTAAAAATGAAAAAGATGCATTCAAGGCGGTGGATGAAGGTTTCTTTGCGTGCTTTTCGCACCTTGGCCGACTGTTTTTGTTATATCTTTGGTTCTAGGAGATATTTTAAGAAAATGTAAAAAGCACCGTAAAGAAAAATAAGAAACAAAACCATTGATATGTAATACACATATCTAGGCTGAGAGTTTCCCTGAAAATTCAGTAAAAATGAAAAAGATGCATTCAAGGCGGTGGATGAAGGTTTCTTTGCGTGCTTTTCGCACCTTGGCCGACTGTTTTTGTTATATCTTTGGTTCTAGGAGATATTTTAAGAAAATGTAAAAAGCACCGTAAAGAAGAATAAGAAACAAAACCATTGATATGTAATACACATATCTAGGCTGAGAGTTTCCCTGAAAATTCAGTAAAAATGAAAAAGATGCATTCAAGGCGGTGGATGAAGGTTTCTTTGCGTGCTTTTCGCACCTTGGCCGACTGTTTTTGTTATATCTTTGGTTCTAGGAGATATTTTAAGAAAATGTAAAGAGCACCGTAAAGAAGAATAAGAAACAAAACCATTGATATGTAATACACATATCTAGGCTGAGAGTTTCCCTGAAAATTCAGTAAAAATGAAAAAGATGCATTCAAGGCGGTGGATGAAGGTTTCTTTGCGTGCTTTTCGCACCTTGGCCGACTGTTTTTGTTATATCTTTGGTTCTAGGAGATATTTTAAGAAAATGTAAAAAGCACAGTAAAGAAGAATAAGAAACAAAACCATTGATATGTAATACACATATCTAGGCTGAGAGTTTCCCTGAAAATTCAGTAAAAATGAAAAAGATGCATTCAAGGCGGTGGATGAAGGTTTCTTTGCGTGCTTTTCGCACCTTGGCCGACTGTTTTTGTTATATCTTTGGTTCTAGGAGATATTTTAAGAAAATGTAAAAAGCACCGTAAAGAAGAATAAGAAACAAAACCATTGATATGTAATACACATATCTAGGCTGAGAGTTTCCCTGAAAATTCAGTAAAAATGAAAAAGATGCATTCAAGGCGGTGGATGAAGGTTTCTTTGCGTGCTTTTCGCACCTTGGCCGACTGTTTTTGTTATATCTTTGGTTCTAGGAGATATTTTAAGAAAATGTAAAAAGCACAGTAAAGAAGAATAAGAAACAAAACCATTGATATGTAATACACATATCTAGGCTGAGAGTTTCCCTGAAAATTCAGTAAAAATGAAAAAGATGCATTCAAGGCGGTGGATGAAGGATTCTTTGCGTGCTTTTCGCACCTTGGCCGACTGTTTTTGTTATATCTTTGGTTCTAGGAGATATTTTAAGAAAATGTAAAAAGCACCGTAAAGAAAAATAAGAAACAAAACCATTGATATGTAATACACATATCTAGGCTGAGAGTTTCCCTGAAAATTCAGTAAAAATGAAAAAGATGCATTCAAGGCGGTGGATGAAGGTTTCTTTGCGTGCTTTTCGCACCTTGGCCGACTGTTTTTGTTATATCTTTGGTTCTAGGAGATATTTTAAGAAAATGTAAAAAGCACCGTAAAGAAGAATAAGAAACAAAACCATTGATATGTAATACACATATCTAGGCTGAGAGTTTCCCTGAAAATTCAGTAAAAATGAAAAAGATGCATTCAAGGCGGTGGATGAAGGTTTCTTTGCGTGCTTTTCGCACCTTGGCCGACTGTTTTTGTTATATCTTTGGTTCTAGGAGATATTTTAAGAAAATGTAAAAAGCACCGTAAAGAAAAATAAGAAACAAAACCATTGATATGTAATACACATATCTAGGCTGAGAGTTTCCCTGAAAATTCAGTAAAAATGAAAAAGATGCATTCAAGGCGGTGGATGAAGGTTTCTTTGCGTGCTTTTCGCACCTTGGCCGACTGTTTTTGTTATATCTTTGGTTCTAGGAGATATTTTAAGAAAATGTAAAAAGCACCGTAAAGAAGAATAAGAAACAAAACCATTGATATGTAATACACATATCTAGGCTGAGAGTTTCCCTGAAAATTCAGTAAAAATGAAAAAGATGCATTCAAGGCGGTGGATGAAGGTTTCTTTGCGTGCTTTTCGCACCTTGGCCGACTGTTTTTGTTATATCTTTGGTTCTAGGAGATATTTTAAGAAAATGTAAAAAGCACCGTAAAGAAGAATAAGAAACAAAACCATTGATATGTAATACACATATCTAGGCTGAGAGTTTCCCTGAAAATTCAGTAAAAATGAAAAAGATGCATTCAAGGCGGTGGATGAAGGTTTCTTTGCGTGCTTTTCGCACCTTGGCCGACTGTTTTTGTTATATCTTTGGTTCTAGGAGATATTTTAAGAAAATGTAAAAAGCACAGTAAAGAAGAATAAGAAACAAAACCATTGATATGTAATACACATATCTAGGCTGAGAGTTTCCCTGAAAATTCAGTAAAAATGAAAAAGATGCATTCAAGGCGGTGGATGAAGGTTTCTTTGCGTGCTTTTCGCACCTTGGCCGACTGTTTTTGTTATATCTTTGGTTCTAGGAGATATTTTAAGAAAATGTAAAGAGCACCGTAAAGAAGAATAAGAAACAAAACCATTGATATGTAATACACATATCTAGGCTGAGAGTTTCCCTGAAAATTCAGTAAAAATGAAAAAGATGCATTCAAGGCGGTGGATGAAGGTTTCTTTGCGTGCTTTTCGCACCTTGGCCGACTGTTTTTGTTATATCTTTGGTTCTAGGAGATATTTTAAGAAAATGTAAAAAGCACCGTAAAGAAAAATAAGAAACAAAACCATTGATATGTAATACACATATCTAGGCTGAGAGTTTCCCTGAAAATTCAGTAAAAATGAAAAAGATGCATTCAAGGCGGTGGATGAAGGTTTCTTTGCGTGCTTTTCGCACCTTGGCCGACTGTTTTTGTTATATCTTTGGTTCTAGGAGATATTTTAAGAAAATGTAAAAAGCACCGTAAAGAAGAATAAGAAACAAAACCATTGATATGTAATACACATATCTAGGCTGAGAGTTTCCCTGAAAATTCAGTAAAAATGAAAAAGATGCATTCAAGGCGGTGGATGAAGGATTCTTTGCGTGCTTTTCGCACCTTGGCCGACTGTTTTTGTTATATCTTTGGTTCTAGGAGATATTTTAAGAAAATGTAAAAAGCACCGTAAAGAAGAATAAGAAACAAAACCATTGATATGTAATACACATATCTAGGCTGAGAGTTTCCCTGAAAATTCAGTAAAAATGAAAAAGATGCATTCAAGGCGGTGGATGAAGGTTTCTTTGCGTGCTTTTCGCACCTTGGCCGACTGTTTTTGTTATATCTTTGGTTCTAGGAGATATTTTAAGAAAATGTAAAAAGCACCGTAAAGAAGAATAAGAAACAAAACCATTGATATGTAATACACATATCTAGGCTGAGAGTTTCCCTGAAAATTCAGTAAAAATGAAAAAGATGCATTCAAGGCGGTGGATGAAGGATTCTTTGCGTGCTTTTCGCACCTTGGCCGACTGTTTTTGTTATATCTTTGGTTCTAGGAGATATTTTAAGAAAATGTAAAAAGCACCGTAAAGAAGAAAAAGAAACAAAACCATTGATATGTAATACACATATCTAGGCTGAGAGTTTCCCTGAAAATTCAGTAAAAATGAAAAAGATGCATTCAAGGCGGTGGATGAAGGTTTCTTTGCGTGCTTTTCGCACCTTGGCCGACTGTTTTTGTTATATCTTTGGTTCTAGGAGATATTTTAAGAAAATGTAAAAAGCACAGTAAAGAAGAATAAGAAACAAAACCATTGATATGTAATACACATATCTAGGCTGAGAGTTTCCCTGAAAATTCAGTAAAAATGAAAAAGATGCATTCAAGGCGGTGGATGAAGGTTTCTTTGCGTGCTTTTCGCACCTTGGCCGACTGTTTTTGTTATATCTTTGGTTCTAGGAGATATTTTAAGAAAATGTAAAAAGCACAGTAAAGAAGAATAAGAAACAAAACCATTGATATGTAATACACATATCTAGGCTGAGAGTTTCCCTGAAAATTCAGTAAAAATGAAAATGATGCATTCAAGGCGGTGGATGAAGGTTTCTTTGCGTGCTTTTCGCACCTTGGCCGACTGTTTTTGTTATATCTTTGGTTCTAGGAGATATTTTAAGAAAATGTAAAAAGCACCGTAAAGAAAAATAAGAAACAAAACCATTGATATGTAATACACATATCTAGGCTGAGAGTTTCCCTGAAAATTCAGTAAAAATGAAAAAGATGCATTCAAGGCGGTGGATGAAGGTTTCTTTGCGTGCTTTTCGCACCTTGGCCGACTGTTTTTGTTATATCTTTGGTTCTAGGAGATATTTTAAGAAAAAGTAAAAAGCACCGTAAAGAAGAATAAGAAACAAAACCATTGATATGTAATACACATATCTAGGCTGAGAGTTTCCCTGAAAATTCAGTAAAAATGAAAAAGATGCATTCAAGGCGGTGGATGAAGGATTCTTTGCGTGCTTTTCGCACCTTGGCCGACTGTTTTTGTTATATCTTTGGTTCTAGGAGATATTTTAAGAAAATGTAAAAAGCACCGTAAAGAAGAATAAGAAACAAAACCATTGATATGTAATACACATATCTAGGCTGAGAGTTTCCCTGAAAATTCAGTAAAAATGAAAAAGATGCATTCAAGGCGGTGGATGAAGGTTTCTTTGCGTGCTTTTCGCACCTTGGCCGACTGTTTTTGTTATATCTTTGGTTCTAGGAGATATTTTAAGAAAATGTAAAAAGCACAGTAAAGAAGAATAAGAAACAAAACCATTGATATGTAATACACATATCTAGGCTGAGAGTTTCCCTGAAAATTCAGTAAAAATGAAAAAGATGCATTCAAGGCGGTGGATGAAGGATTCTTTGCGTGCTTTTCGCACCTTGGCCGACTGTTTTTGTTATATCTTTGGTTCTAGGAGATATTTTAAGAAAATGTAAAAAGCACCGTAAAGAAGAATAAGAAACAAAACCATTGATATGTAATACACATATCTAGGCTGAGAGTTTCCCTGAAAATTCAGTAAAAATGAAAAAGATGCATTCAAGGCGGTGGATGAAGGTTTCTTTGCGTGCTTTTCGCACCTTGGCCGACTGTTTTTGTTATATCTTTGGTTCTAGGAGATATTTTAAGAAAATGTAAAAAGCACAGTAAAGAAGAATAAGAAACAAAACCATTGATATGTAATACACATATCTAGGCTGAGAGTTTCCCTGAAAATTCAGTAAAAATGAAAAAGATGCATTCAAGGCGGTGGATGAAGGTTTCTTTGCGTGCTTTTCGCACCTTGGCCGACTGTTTTTGTTATATCTTTGGTTCTAGGAGATATTTTAAGAAAATGTAAAAAGCACAGTAAAGAAGAATAAGAAACAAAACCATTGATATGTAATACACATATCTAGGCTGAGAGTTTCCCTGAAAATTCAGTAAAAATGAAAAAGATGCATTCAAGGCGGTGGATGAAGGTTTCTTTGCGTGCTTTTCGCACCTTGGCCGACTGTTTTTGTTATATCTTTGGTTCTAGGAGATATTTTAAGAAAATGTAAAAAGCACAGTAAAGAAGAATAAGAAACAAAACCATTGATATGTAATACACATATCTAGGCTGAGAGTTTCCCTGAAAATTCAGTAAAAATGAAAAAGATGCATTCAAGGCGGTGGATGAAGGATTCTTTGCGTGCTTTTCGCACCTTGGCCGACTGTTTTTGTTATATCTTTGGTTCTAGGAGATATTTTAAGAAAATGTAAAAAGCACAGTAAAGAAGAATAAGAAACAAAACCATTGATATGTAATACACATATCTAGGCTGAGAGTTTCCCTGAAAATTCAGTAAAAATGAAAAAGATGCATTCAAGGCGGTGGATGAAGGATTCTTTGCGTGCTTTTCGCACCTTGGCCGACTGTTTTTGTTATATCTTTGGTTCTAGGAGATATTTTAAGAAAATGTAAAAAGCACCGTAAAGAAGAATAAGAAACAAAACCATTGATATGTAATACACATATCTAGGCTGAGAGTTTCCCTGAAAATTCAGTAAAAATGAAAAAGATGCATTCAAGGCGGTGGATGAAGGTTTCTTTGCGTGCTTTTCGCACCTTGGCCGACTGTTTTTGTTATATCTTTGGTTCTAGGAGATATTTTAAGAAAATGTAAAAAGCACAGTAAAGAAGAATAAGAAACAAAACCATTGATATGTAATACACATATCTAGGCTGAGAGTTTCCCTGAAAATTCAGTAAAAATGAAAAAGATGCATTCAAGGCGGTGGATGAAGGTTTCTTTGCGTGCTTTTCGCACCTTGGCCGACTGTTTTTGTTATATCTTTGGTTCTAGGAGATATTTTAAGAAAATGTAAAAAGCACCGTAAAGAAAAATAAGAAACAAAACCATTGATATGTAATACACATATCTAGGCTGAGAGTTTCCCTGAAAATTCAGTAAAAATGAAAAAGATGCATTCAAGGCGGTGGATGAAGGTTTCTTTGCGTGCTTTTCGCACCTTGGCCGACTGTTTTTGTTATATCTTTGGTTCTAGGAGATATTTTAAGAAAATGTAAAAAGCACCGTAAAGAAGAATAAGAAACAAAACCATTGATATGTAATACACATATCTAGGCTGAGAGTTTCCCTGAAAATTCAGTAAAAATGAAAAAGATGCATTCAAGGCGGTGGATGAAGGTTTCTTTGCGTGCTTTTCGCACCTTGGCCGACTGTTTTTGTTATATCTTTGGTTCTAGGAGATATTTTAAGAAAATGTAAAAAGCACCGTAAAGAAAAATAAGAAACAAAACCATTGATATGTAATACACATATCTAGGCTGAGAGTTTCCCTGAAAATTCAGTAAAAATGAAAAAGATGCATTCAAGGCGGTGGATGAAGGTTTCTTTGCGTGCTTTTCGCACCTTGGCCGACTGTTTTTGTTATATCTTTGGTTCTAGGAGATATTTTAAGAAAATGTAAAAAGCACCGTAAAGAAGAATAAGAAACAAAACCATTGATATGTAATACACATATCTAGGCTGAGAGTTTCCCTGAAAATTCAGTAAAAATGAAAAAGATGCATTCAAGGCGGTGGATGAAGGTTTCTTTGCGTGCTTTTCGCACCTTGGCCGACTGTTTTTGTTATATCTTTGGTTCTAGGAGATATTTTAAGAAAATGTAAAAAGCACAGTAAAGAAGAATAAGAAACAAAACCATTGATATGTAATACACATATCTAGGCTGAGAGTTTCCCTGAAAATTCAGTAAAAATGAAAAAGATGCATTCAAGGCGGTGGATGAAGGTTTCTTTGCGTGCTTTTCGCACCTTGGCCGACTGTTTTTGTTATATCTTTGGTTCTAGGAGATATTTTAAGAAAATGTAAAAAGCACAGTAAAGAAGAATAAGAAACAAAACCATTGATATGTAATACACATATCTAGGCTGAGAGTTTCCCTGAAAATTCAGTAAAAATGAAAAAGATGCATTCAAGGCGGTGGATGAAGGTTTCTTTGCGTGCTTTTCGCACCTTGGCCGACTGTTTTTGTTATATCTTTGGTTCTAGGAGATATTTTAAGAAAATGTAAAAAGCACCGTAAAGAAAAATAAGAAACAAAACCATTGATATGTAATACACATATCTAGGCTGAGAGTTTCCCTGAAAATTCAGTAAAAATGAAAAAGATGCATTCAAGGCGGTGGATGAAGGTTTCTTTGCGTGCTTTTCGCACCTTGGCCGACTGTTTTTGTTATATCTTTGGTTCTAGGAGATATTTTAAGAAAATGTAAAAAGCACAGTAAAGAAGAATAAGAAACAAAACCATTGATATGTAATACACATATCTAGGCTGAGAGTTTCCCTGAAAATTCAGTAAAAATGAAAAAGATGCATTCAAGGCGGTGGATGAAGGATTCTTTGCGTGCTTTTCGCACCTTGGCCGACTGTTTTTGTTATATCTTTGGTTCTAGGAGATATTTTAAGAAAATGTAAAAAGCACCGTAAAGAAGAATAAGAAACAAAACCATTGATATGTAATACACATATCTAGGCTGAGAGTTTCCCTGAAAATTCAGTAAAAATGAAAAAGATGCATTCAAGGCGGTGGATGAAGGTTTCTTTGCGTGCTTTTCGCACCTTGGCCGACTGTTTTTGTTATATCTTTGGTTCTAGGAGATATTTTAAGAAAATGTAAAAAGCACAGTAAAGAAGAATAAGAAACAAAACCATTGATATGTAATACACATATCTAGGCTGAGAGTTTCCCTGAAAATTCAGTAAAAATGAAAAAGATGCATTCAAGGCGGTGGATGAAGGATTCTTTGCGTGCTTTTCGCACCTTGGCCGACTGTTTTTGTTATATCTTTGGTTCTAGGAGATATTTTAAGAAAATGTAAAAAGCACCGTAAAGAAGAATAAGAAACAAAACCATTGATATGTAATACACATATCTAGGCTGAGAGTTTCCCTGAAAATTCAGTAAAAATGAAAAAGATGCATTCAAGGCGGTGGATGAAGGTTTCTTTGCGTGCTTTTCGCACCTTGGCCGACTGTTTTTGTTATATCTTTGGTTCTAGGAGATATTTTAAGAAAATGTAAAAAGCACAGTAAAGAAGAATAAGAAACAAAACCATTGATATGTAATACACATATCTAGGCTGAGAGTTTCCCTGAAAATTCAGTAAAAATGAAAAAGATGCATTCAAGGCGGTGGATGAAGGATTCTTTGCGTGCTTTTCGCACCTTGGCCGACTGTTTTTGTTATATCTTTGGTTCTAGGAGATATTTTAAGAAAATGTAAAAAGCACCGTAAAGAAGAATAAGAAACAAAACCATTGATATGTAATACACATATCTAGGCTGAGAGTTTCCCTGAAAATTCAGTAAAAATGAAAAAGATGCATTCAAGGCGGTGGATGAAGGTTTCTTTGCGTGCTTTTCGCACCTTGGCCGACTGTTTTTGTTATATCTTTGGTTCTAGGAGATATTTTAAGAAAATGTAAAAAGCACCGTAAAGAAGAATAAGAAACAAAACCATTGATATGTAATACACATATCTAGGCTGAGAGTTTCCCTGAAAATTCAGTAAAAATGAAAAAGATGCATTCAAGGCGGTGGATGAAGGATTCTTTGCGTGCTTTTCGCACCTTGGCCGACTGTTTTTGTTATATCTTTGGTTCTAGGAGATATTTTAAGAAAATGTAAAAAGCACCGTAAAGAAGAATAAGAAACAAAACCATTGATATGTAATACACATATCTAGGCTGAGAGTTTCCCTGAAAATTCAGTAAAAATGAAAAAGATGCATTCAAGGCGGTGGATGAAGGTTTCTTTGCGTGCTTTTCGCACCTTGGCCGACTGTTTTTGTTATATCTTTGGTTCTAGGAGATATTTTAAGAAAATGTAAAAAGCACCGTAAAGAAGAATAAGAAACAAAACCATTGATATGTAATACACATATCTAGGCTGAGAGTTTCCCTGAAAATTCAGTAAAAATGAAAAAGATGCATTCAAGGCGGTGGATGAAGGTTTCTTTGCGTGCTTTTCGCACCTTGGCCGACTGTTTTTGTTATATCTTTGGTTCTAGGAGATATTTTAAGAAAATGTAAAAAGCACAGTAAAGAAGAATAAGAAACAAAACCATTGATATGTAATACACATATCTAGGCTGAGAGTTTCCCTGAAAATTCAGTAAAAATGAAAAAGATGCATTCAAGGCGGTGGATGAAGGTTTCTTTGCGTGCTTTTCGCACCTTGGCCGACTGTTTTTGTTATATCTTTGGTTCTAGGAGATATTTTAAGAAAATGTAAAAAGCACAGTAAAGAAGAATAAGAAACAAAACCATTGATATGTAATACACATATCTAGGCTGAGAGTTTCCCTGAAAATTCAGTAAAAATGAAAAAGATGCATTCAAGGCGGTGGATGAAGGTTTCTTTGCGTGCTTTTCGCACCTTGGCCGACTGTTTTTGTTATATCTTTGGTTCTAGGAGATATTTTAAGAAAATGTAAAAAGCACAGTAAAGAAGAATAAGAAACAAAACCATTGATATGTAATACACATATCTAGGCTGAGAGTTTCCCTGAAAATTCAGTAAAAATGAAAAAGATGCATTCAAGGCGGTGGATGAAGGATTCTTTGCGTGCTTTTCGCACCTTGGCCGACTGTTTTTGTTATATCTTTGGTTCTAGGAGATATTTTAAGAAAATGTAAAAAGCACAGTAAAGAAGAATAAGAAACAAAACCATTGATATGTAATACACATATCTAGGCTGAGAGTTTCCCTGAAAATTCAGTAAAAATGAAAAAGATGCATTCAAGGCGGTGGATGAAGGTTTCTTTGCGTGCTTTTCGCACCTTGGCCGACTGTTTTTGTTATATCTTTGGTTCTAGGAGATATTTTAAGAAAATGTAAAAAGCACAGTAAAGAAGAATAAGAAACAAAACCATTGATATGTAATACACATATCTAGGCTGAGAGTTTCCCTGAAAATTCAGTAAAAATGAAAAAGATGCATTCAAGGCGGTGGATGAAGGTTTCTTTGCGTGCTTTTCGCACCTTGGCCGACTGTTTTTGTTATATCTTTGGTTCTAGGAGATATTTTAAGAAAATGTAAAAAGCACCGTAAAGAAGAATAAGAAACAAAACCATTGATATGTAATACACATATCTAGGCTGAGAGTTTCCCTGAAAATTCAGTAAAAATGAAAAAGATGCATTCAAGGCGGTGGATGAAGGTTTCTTTGCGTGCTTTTCGCACCTTGGCCGACTGTTTTTGTTATATCTTTGGTTCTAGGAGATATTTTAAGAAAATGTAAAAAGCACAGTAAAGAAGAATAAGAAACAAAACCATTGATATGTAATACACATATCTAGGCTGAGAGTTTCCCTGAAAATTCAGTAAAAATGAAAAAGATGCATTCAAGGCGGTGGATGAAGGTTTCTTTGCGTGCTTTTCGCACCTTGGCCGACTGTTTTTGTTATATCTTTGGTTCTAGGAGATATTTTAAGAAAATGTAAAAAGCACCGTAAAGAAGAATAAGAAACAAAACCATTGATATGTAATACACATATCTAGGCTGAGAGTTTCCCTGAAAATTCAGTAAAAATGAAAAAGATGCATTCAAGGCGGTGGATGAAGGTTTCTTTGCGTGCTTTTCGCACCTTGGCCGACTGTTTTTGTTATATCTTTGGTTCTAGGAGATATTTTAAGAAAATGTAAAAAGCACAGTAAAGAAGAATAAGAAACAAAACCATTGATATGTAATACACATATCTAGGCTGAGAGTTTCCCTGAAAATTCAGTAAAAATGAAAAAGATGCATTCAAGGCGGTGGATGAAGGTTTCTTTGCGTGCTTTTCGCACCTTGGCCGACTGTTTTTGTTATATCTTTGGTTCTAGGAGATATTTTAAGAAAATGTAAAAAGCACAGTAAAGAAGAATAAGAAACAAAACCATTGATATGTAATACACATATCTAGGCTGAGAGTTTCCCTGAAAATTCAGTAAAAATGAAAAAGATGCATTCAAGGCGGTGGATGAAGGATTCTTTGCGTGCTTTTCGCACCTTGGCCGACTGTTTTTGTTATATCTTTGGTTCTAGGAGATATTTTAAGAAAATGTAAAAAGCACAGTAAAGAAGAATAAGAAACAAAACCATTGATATGTAATACACATATCTAGGCTGAGAGTTTCCCTGAAAATTCAGTAAAAATGAAAAAGATGCATTCAAGGCGGTGGATGAAGGTTTCTTTGCGTGCTTTTCGCACCTTGGCCGACTGTTTTTGTTATATCTTTGGTTCTAGGAGATATTTTAAGAAAATGTAAAAAGCACCGTAAAGAAGAATAAGAAACAAAACCATTGATATGTAATACACATATCTAGGCTGAGAGTTTCCCTGAAAATTCAGTAAAAATGAAAAAGATGCATTCAAGGCGGTGGATGAAGGTTTCTTTGCGTGCTTTTCGCACCTTGGCCGACTGTTTTTGTTATATCTTTGGTTCTAGGAGATATTTTAAGAAAATGTAAAAAGCACAGTAAAGAAGAATAAGAAACAAAACCATTGATATGTAATACACATATCTAGGCTGAGAGTTTCCCTGAAAATTCAGTAAAAATGAAAAAGATGCATTCAAGGCGGTGGATGAAGGTTTCTTTGCGTGCTTTTCGCACCTTGGCCGACTGTTTTTGTTATATCTTTGGTTCTAGGAGATATTTTAAGAAAATGTAAAAAGCACCGTAAAGAAGAATAAGAAACAAAACCATTGATATGTAATACACATATCTAGGCTGAGAGTTTCCCTGAAAATTCAGTAAAAATGAAAAAGATGCATTCAAGGCGGTGGATGAAGGTTTCTTTGCGTGCTTTTCGCACCTTGGCCGACTGTTTTTGTTATATCTTTGGTTCTAGGAGATATTTTAAGAAAATGTAAAAAGCACAGTAAAGAAGAATAAGAAACAAAACCATTGATATGTAATACACATATCTAGGCTGAGAGTTTCCCTGAAAATTCAGTAAAAATGAAAAAGATGCATTCAAGGCGGTGGATGAAGGTTTCTTTGCGTGCTTTTCGCACCTTGGCCGACTGTTTTTGTTATATCTTTGGTTCTAGGAGATATTTTAAGAAAATGTAAAAAGCACAGTAAAGAAGAATAAGAAACAAAACCATTGATATGTAATACACATATCTAGGCTGAGAGTTTCCCTGAAAATTCAGTAAAAATGAAAAAGATGCATTCAAGGCGGTGGATGAAGGTTTCTTTGCGTGCTTTTCGCACCTTGGCCGACTGTTTTTGTTATATCTTTGGTTCTAGGAGATATTTTAAGAAAATGTAAAAAGCACCGTAAAGAAGAATAAGAAACAAAACCATTGATATGTAATACACATATCTAGGCTGAGAGTTTCCCTGAAAATTCAGTAAAAATGAAAAAGATGCATTCAAGGCGGTGGATGAAGGATTCTTTGCGTGCTTTTCGCACCTTGGCCGACTGTTTTTGTTATATCTTTGGTTCTAGGAGATATTTTAAGAAAATGTAAAAAGCACCGTAAAGAAGAATAAGAAACAAAACCATTGATATGTAATACACATATCTAGGCTGAGAGTTTCCCTGAAAATTCAGTAAAAATGAAAAAGATGCATTCAAGGCGGTGGATGAAGGTTTCTTTGCGTGCTTTTCGCACCTTGGCCGACTGTTTTTGTTATATCTTTGGTTCTAGGAGATATTTTAAGAAAATGTAAAAAGCACCGTAAAGAAGAATAAGAAACAAAACCATTGATATGTAATACACATATCTAGGCTGAGAGTTTCCCTGAAAATTCAGTAAAAATGAAAAAGATGCATTCAAGGCGGTGGATGAAGGTTTCTTTGCGTGCTTTTCGCACCTTGGCCGACTGTTTTTGTTATATCTTTGGTTCTAGGAGATATTTTAAGAAAATGTAAAAAGCACAGTAAAGAAGAATAAGAAACAAAACCATTGATATGTAATACACATATCTAGGCTGAGAGTTTCCCTGAAAATTCAGTAAAAATGAAAAAGATGCATTCAAGGCGGTGGATGAAGGTTTCTTTGCGTGCTTTTCGCACCTTGGCCGACTGTTTTTGTTATATCTTTGGTTCTAGGAGATATTTTAAGAAAATGTAAAAAGCACAGTAAAGAAGAATAAGAAACAAAACCATTGATATGTAATACACATATCTAGGCTGAGAGTTTCCCTGAAAATTCAGTAAAAATGAAAAAGATGCATTCAAGGCGGTGGATGAAGGTTTCTTTGCGTGCTTTTCGCACCTTGGCCGACTGTTTTTGTTATATCTTTGGTTCTAGGAGATATTTTAAGAAAATGTAAAAAGCACAGTAAAGAAGAATAAGAAACAAAACCATTGATATGTAATACACATATCTAGGCTGAGAGTTTCCCTGAAAATTCAGTAAAAATGAAAAAGATGCATTCAAGGCGGTGGATGAAGGATTCTTTGCGTGCTTTTCGCACCTTGGCCGACTGTTTTTGTTATATCTTTGGTTCTAGGAGATATTTTAAGAAAATGTAAAAAGCACAGTAAAGAAGAATAAGAAACAAAACCATTGATATGTAATACACATATCTAGGCTGAGAGTTTCCCTGAAAATTCAGTAAAAATGAAAAAGATGCATTCAAGGCGGTGGATGAAGGATTCTTTGCGTGCTTTTCGCACCTTGGCCGACTGTTTTTGTTATATCTTTGGTTCTAGGAGATATTTTAAGAAAATGTAAAAAGCACCGTAAAGAAGAATAAGAAACAAAACCATTGATATGTAATACACATATCTAGGCTGAGAGTTTCCCTGAAAATTCAGTAAAAATGAAAAAGATGCATTCAAGGCGGTGGATGAAGGTTTCTTTGCGTGCTTTTCGCACCTTGGCCGACTGTTTTTGTTATATCTTTGGTTCTAGGAGATATTTTAAGAAAATGTAAAAAGCACAGTAAAGAAGAATAAGAAACAAAACCATTGATATGTAATACACATATCTAGGCTGAGAGTTTCCCTGAAAATTCAGTAAAAATAAAAAGATGCATTCAAGGCGGTGGATGAAGGTTTCTTTGCGTGCTTTTCGCACCTTGGCCGACTGTTTTTGTTATATCTTTGGTTCTAGGAGATATTTTAAGAAAATGTAAAAAGCACAGTAAAGAAGAATAAGAAACAAAACCATTGATATGTAATACACATATCTAGGCTGAGAGTTTCCCTGAAAATTCAGTAAAAATGAAAAAGATGCATTCAAGGCGGTGGATGAAGGTTTCTTTGCGTGCTTTTCGCACCTTGGCCGACTGTTTTTGTTATATCTTTGGTTCTAGGAGATATTTTAAGAAAATGTAAAAAGCACCGTAAAGAAGAATAAGAAACAAAACCATTGATATGTAATACACATATCTAGGCTGAGAGTTTCCCTGAAAATTCAGTAAAAATGAAAAAGATGCATTCAAGGCGGTGGATGAAGGTTTCTTTGCGTGCTTTTCGCACCTTGGCCGACTGTTTTTGTTATATCTTTGGTTCTAGGAGATATTTTAAGAAAATGTAAAAAGCACAGTAAAGAAGAATAAGAAACAAAACCATTGATATGTAATACACATATCTAGGCTGAGAGTTTCCCTGAAAATTCAGTAAAAATGAAAAAGATGCATTCAAGGCGGTGGATGAAGGTTTCTTTGCGTGCTTTTCGCACCTTGGCCGACTGTTTTTGTTATATCTTTGGTTCTAGGAGATATTTTAAGAAAATGTAAAAAGCACAGTAAAGAAGAATAAGAAACAAAACCATTGATATGTAATACACATATCTAGGCTGAGAGTTTCCCTGAAAATTCAGTAAAAATGAAAAAGATGCATTCAAGGCGGTGGATGAAGGTTTCTTTGCGTGCTTTTCGCACCTTGGCCGACTGTTTTTGTTATATCTTTGGTTCTAGGAGATATTTTAAGAAAATGTAAAAAGCACAGTAAAGAAGAATAAGAAACAAAACCATTGATATGTAATACACATATCTAGGCTGAGAGTTTCCCTGAAAATTCAGTAAAAATGAAAAAGATGCATTTGTGGCATACATGTACGATAATGTACAGAGATGAATATATCACGCACATGTATACCAATCTCCAAGCCAACCCGCAACAATGCAATAATGCAACAGAATTATTACAAAGTATCACATCGCATAAATTCAAACCGTTAGGCAACATAAACCAAAATTGTTTATCGAAAAGCGATACGCGATGCTGCGCTAAGCCAAGCGTCAAGTGTCGCAATCCAAACATACACAACAATGTATGCCAACTAGCAGAATAGAACAGAACGAGAAAGAAACCATAATCAATCCAAGAAGTTCATCTCATTCTCGCTCATAGGAACTTAGATTAAACAAATCTGTAATTCAGTATAAAAAGGCGATGAGCGCCAAATAAAGCATTGATTCTTGATCTGGACTTTCATCGGAGTACTTTTCCTTTGGTCCTCGCTGGTGATAACCTTCCCGGTTCACCATAGCTTGGATACCAATTGTAGAAAGAAAAGGTTGACAAGTCCACTCAAGTCGGTCCGGTAAATCTCGCGTCCACCCATGCCGGGAACAAATATCACATGGCGACCGTGACAGTCGCAACCAAAGTGAGAAGAGTGTTGCGGCAGTGACTCGAATTGTTAAGTGCAAAGTTGGTGCACGAAATGATAAAGTGACGCGAATATGGATTCTTTTTTACGGCAGTGACCGAAAATAATTAATTAAGTGATCAAAAAAAAAAAAAAAAATTAAGAAAATGGTGTAGTGAAATGTGGCAATAGCAACAGTAATTGTGCGCAATTCTCTACGGGTTGACCCTCGTAAGAGCAGAAATATCCATTGAATTCGAAACAAGAGTGAAACCAGCATAAGAGACAGTTACGATACCGTCGTGTAAAGAGTTATTTTCATCAAACCTAACTCTTAGTCGCTATCACGATTAAAGCATGGACCAAGAGCAAGTGGAAAACCTAGTGCGCGCCGCAGTTGTCAGCTATTATCACCGCGGATTGTATAATGAAAGTGTTCGCCACTAAAAGACTATGATCACCGATTTCGCGACCTACCAGTTCAGTGCGCGAGTCCCCGCAAATCATCGAAGTAACATCAAACCAACCGCAGCAATAGGACATCGGCAGTGCCAGAAGAGACATCGATGACGGAGAAAACGACAACACATGGCACCAAGGGTGCGACACGCACAGTACAAGCAGAAAACGCAGCGCGTGTTCCCCTAGTTGATCGTCAATAGCAGCACATCGAGACGACGGACAAGATGGAGAACGACGACGAAGCGGAAGACGGCGATGAAACGGCGGACAACGGCTACACACAGTAAGTGACATAGCGGTACGGAAGTGTACGGTGCCGTAGCGAATACACCGGCATCTTCCAACCGGCCACGAAATGAGCTGCTCTAATCCAGAAACGACGGACGACGAAAACGATGGTACGAATGATAACGATATTTAGGCATAAAACACCCTTGACACTATTTTTTTTAACATATATAATGAGGGACGAGCCGTATGTTTACCCTCGACACTATTGTTCATAGAAAAGCGAAATGCAAACATATTCCTTCGCAAAGTGGGGACGACGGTTGGCGTTTTTACTGCCACCGCTATCGTCATGGGTTGAGACAAGACGAAAAGTAGAATGTAGGAGAATTTAGAATGAAAAACGCAAAACTTACCAGAATGAGACTTGATTTAGAAGAATTCGATTTCACCATCGAATATATACAAGGTAGAGCAAATGTAGGAGCAGATGCATTATCCCGCATAACTATAACTTCAGACGAATTAAAAAAGACAAATGTGCTCATGGTACAAACCAGAGCAATGACAAAACAACAAAAGAAACAAAAAGACAAAGAAGTAGAGATAAATAAGGAGCCTGATCACCTCGTTATTTACTCAACTAATAATCCCTCTGAGACAAACCGATTATATAAATTAAACTTCGAAGTAACAGAAAAGACGCTCATAACCACCCTCACGAAGGGAAAGAATAATCTCACCTGCGATCTTTCAATCAATGAAGGAAGACACGTACTAGAACGTGCTCTTCTGTGGATTGAAAACCAGGCGAAAGGGCTAGCATTGCCAAGAATAGCATTATGCAAGAATAATGCAGTGTTTACAAAATGGCCAGTAAACATTTTTAAAGAATTCGCGAAAAAGATATTAAAGAGCGCACAGATCGTCTTGTACGATGCGGTAACGGTTGTCGAAGATGAGGAGGAAATTAATAACATCTTGACGAAATACCATAACTCTGTGTTAGGAGGACACGTTGGACAACAAAGACTTTACATGAAGTTACGGGAAATCTACATTTTTCCATTTATGAAGAGAAAAATCGCTCAATTCATTCGGAAATGTGAGAAATGCAAGACAAACAAAATAACTAGACACACGAGGGAGCAATTTGCAGAAACAGATACTCCCAGTAAACCGTTTCAAGTCATATCAATAGACACTGTTGGACCATTGCCAAAGACGATAAACAACAATCGCTACTGTCTCACTATACAGTGCGATTTAACCAAATACGTCGTTGCAATACCACTACAAAACAAGGAAGCAAAAACTATTGCTAACGCTTTAACGAAAGATTTTATAATGATATATGGGAATTTCAAAACGCTTAAATCCGACCAAGGAACTGAGTTCAAAAACGAAACATTTGTAGAAATCGCAAAGCTCTTTGGGTTTGAACAAAGATTTTCAACAGCATACCATCATCAGACAATTGGTGCACTCGAAAGGAACCACAGATGTTTAAATCAATACCTTCGTGCGTTCACAAATGAGCATCATGATGATTGGGATGACTGGTTAAAATTTTATTGTTTTTCTTATAACACAACTCCACACACAGACCATCAGTACACACCATATGAACTTGTATTCGGAAAGAAGGCAGACATAGAACAAGAATTAAATAAGGAGCATGTAGATCCAATATACAACATGGATGATTTAGTAAAGGAAACGAAATATAAAATTCAAACATCAAATATGATAGCGAAACAACGATTAGAAATAGCTAAAGATAAAAGAATATTGAATAATCGTAACATTAACGAAATTAACATTGAAATAGGAAATATGGTATTCTTAACTTTAGAGAATAGGAAAAAATTAGATCCGTTTTATAAAGGACCGTACGAAGTTATAAGCATTTCAGATAAAAATTGTAAGATAAGATGTGTAAAAACAAATCAAACAACTATAGTACACAAAAACAGGTTAATTAGAGCATGACGAGATGAGTTAATAGCTTCAAAAATAATAATTATTGTCAGCAATAATTATTCTTCTTTAGGGGGGAGGTGTGGCATACATGTACGATAATGTACAGAGATGAATATATCACGCACATGTATACCAATCTCCAAGCCAACCCGCAACAATGCAATAATGCAACAGAATTATTACAAAGTATCACATCGCATAAATTCAAACCGTTAGGCAACATAAACCAAAATTGTTTATCGAAAAGCGATACGCGATGCTGCGCTAAGCCAAGCGTCAAGTGTCGCAATCCAAACATACACAACAATGTATGCCAACTAGCAGAATAGAACAGAACGAGAAAGAAACCATAATCAATCCAAGAAGTTCATCTCATTCTCGCTCATAGGAACTTAGATTAAACAAATCTGTAATTCAGTATAAAAAGGCGATGAGCGCCAAATAAAGCATTGATTCTTGATCTGGACTTTCATCGGAGTACTTTTCCTTTGGTCCTCGCTGGTGATAACCTTCCCGGTTCACCATAGCTTGGATACCAATTGTAGAAAGAAAAGGTTGACAAGTCCACTCAAGTCGGTCCGGTAAATCTCGCGTCCACCCATGCCGGGAACAAATATCACACATTCAAGGCGGTGGATGAAGGTTTCTTTGCGTGCTTTTCGCACCTTGGCCGACTGTTTTTGTTATATCTTTGGTTCTAGGAGATATTTTAAGAAAATGTAAAAAGCACAGTAAAGAAGAATAAGAAACAAAACCATTGATATGTAATACACATATCTAGGCTGAGAGTTTCCCTGAAAATTCAGTAAAAATGAAAAAGATGCATTCAAGGCGGTGGATGAAGGATTCTTTGCGTGCTTTTCGCACCTTGGCCGACTGTTTTTGTTATATCTTTGGTTCTAGGAGATATTTTAAGAAAATGTAAAAAGCACAGTAAAGAAGAATAAGAAACAAAACCATTGATATGTAATACACATATCTAGGCTGAGAGTTTCCCTGAAAATTCAGTAAAAATGAAAAAGATGCATTCAAGGCGGTGGATGAAGGATTCTTTGCGTGCTTTTCGCACCTTGGCCGACTGTTTTTGTTATATCTTTGGTTCTAGGAGATATTTTAAGAAAATGTAAAAAGCACCGTAAAGAAGAATAAGAAACAAAACCATTGATATGTAATACACATATCTAGGCTGAGAGTTTCCCTGAAAATTCAGTAAAAATGAAAAAGATGCATTCAAGGCGGTGGATGAAGGATTCTTTGCGTGCTTTTCGCACCTTGGCCGACTGTTTTTGTTATATCTTTGGTTCTAGGAGATATTTTAAGAAAATGTAAAAAGCACCGTAAAGAAGAATAAGAAACAAAACCATTGATATGTAATACACATATCTAGGCTGAGAGTTTCCCTGAAAATTCAGTAAAAATGAAAAAGATGCATTCAAGGCGGTGGATGAAGGATTCTTTGCGTGCTTTTCGCACCTTGGCCGACTGTTTTTGTTATATCTTTGGTTCTAGGAGATATTTTAAGAAAATGTAAAAAGCACCGTAAAGAAGAATAAGAAACAAAACCATTGATATGTAATACACATATCTAGGCTGAGAGTTTCCCTGAAAATTCAGTAAAAATGAAAAAGATGCATTCAAGGCGGTGGATGAAGGTTTCTTTGCGTGCTTTTCGCACCTTGGCCGACTGTTTTTGTTATATCTTTGGTTCTAGGAGATATTTTAAGAAAATGTAAAAAGCACCGTAAAGAAGAATAAGAAACAAAACCATTGATATGTAATACACATATCTAGGCTGAGAGTTTCCCTGAAAATTCAGTAAAAATGAAAAAGATGCATTCAAGGCGGTGGATGAAGGTTTCTTTGCGTGCTTTTCGCACCTTGGCCGACTGTTTTTGTTATATCTTTGGTTCTAGTAGATATTTTAAGAAAATGTAAAGAGCACCGTAAAGAAGAATAAGAAACAAAACCATTGATATGTAATACACATATCTAGGCTGAGAGTTTCCCTGAAAATTCAGTAAAAATGAAAAAGATGCATTCAAGGCGGTGGATGAAGGTTTCTTTGCGTGCTTTTCGCACCTTGGCCGACTGTTTTTGTTATATCTTTGGTTCTAGTAGATATTTTAAGAAAATGTAAAAAGCACAGTAAAGAAGAATAAGAAACAAAACCATTGATATGTAATACACATATCTAGGCTGAGAGTTTCCCTGAAAATTCAGTAAAAATGAAAAAGATGCATTCAAGGCGGTGGATGAAGGTTTCTTTGCGTGCTTTTCGCACCTTGGCCGACTGTTTTTGTTATATCTTTGGTTCTAGTAGATATTTTAAGAAAATGTAAAGAGCACAGTAAAGAAGAATAAGAAACAAAACCATTGATATGTAATACACATATCTAGGCTGAGAGTTTCCCTGAAAATTCAGTAAAAATGAAAAAGATGCATTCAAGGCGGTGGATGAAGGTTTCTTTGCGTGCTTTTCGCACCTTGGCCGACTGTTTTTGTTATATCTTTGGTTCTAGGAGATATTTTAAGAAAATGTAAAAAGCACAGTAAAGAAGAATAAGAAACAAAACCATTGATATGTAATACACATATCTAGGCTGAGAGTTTCCCTGAAAATTCAGTAAAAATGAAAAAGATGCATTCAAGGCGGTGGATGAAGGTTTCTTTGCGTGCTTTTCGCACCTTGGCCGACTGTTTTTGTTATATCTTTGGTTCTAGTAGATATTTTAAGAAAATGTAAAGAGCACCGTAAAGAAGAATAAGAAACAAAACCATTGATATGTAATACACATATCTAGGCTGAGAGTTTCCCTGAAAATTCAGTAAAAATGAAAAAGATGCATTCAAGGCGGTGGATGAAGGTTTCTTTGCGTGCTTTTCGCACCTTGGCCGACTGTTTTTGTTATATCTTTGGTTCTAGGAGATATTTTAAGAAAATGTAAAAAGCACAGTAAAGAAGAATAAGAAACAAAACCATTGATATGTAATACACATATCTAGGCTGAGAGTTTCCCTGAAAATTCAGTAAAAATGAAAAAGATGCATTCAAGGCGGTGGATGAAGGATTCTTTGCGTGCTTTTCGCACCTTGGCCGACTGTTTTTGTTATATCTTTGGTTCTAGGAGATATTTTAAGAAAATGTAAAGAGCACCGTAAAGAAGAATAAGAAACAAAACCATTGATATGTAATACACATATCTAGGCTGAGAGTTTCCCTGAAAATTCAGTAAAAATGAAAAAGATGCATTCAAGGCGGTGGATGAAGGATTCTTTGCGTGCTTTTCGCACCTTGGCCGACTGTTTTTGTTATATCTTTGGTTCTAGGAGATATTTTAAGAAAATGTAAAAAGCACAGTAAAGAAGAATAAGAAACAAAACCATTGATATGTAATACACATATCTAGGCTGAGAGTTTCCCTGAAAATTCAGTAAAAATGAAAAAGATGCATTCAAGGCGGTGGATGAAGGATTCTTTGCGTGCTTTTCGCACCTTGGCCGACTGTTTTTGTTATATCTTTGGTTCTAGGAGATATTTTAAGAAAATGTAAAAAGCACAGTAAAGAAGAATAAGAAACAAAACCATTGATATGTAATACACATATCTAGGCTGAGAGTTTCCCTGAAAATTCAGTAAAAATGAAAAAGATGCATTCAAGGCGGTGGATGAAGGTTTCTTTGCGTGCTTTTCGCACCTTGGCCGACTGTTTTTGTTATATCTTTGGTTCTAGGAGATATTTTAAGAAAATGTAAAAAGCACAGTAAAGAAGAATAAGAAACAAAACCATTGATATGTAATACACATATCTAGGCTGAGAGTTTCCCTGAAAATTCAGTAAAAATGAAAAAGATGCATTCAAGGCGGTGGATGAAGGATTCTTTGCGTGCTTTTCGCACCTTGGCCGACTGTTTTTGTTATATCTTTGGTTCTAGGAGATATTTTAAGAAAATGTAAAAAGCACCGTAAAGAAGAATAAGAAACAAAACCATTGATATGTAATACACATATCTAGGCTGAGAGTTTCCCTGAAAATTCAGTAAAAATGAAAAAGATGCATTCAAGGCGGTGGATGAAGGTTTCTTTGCGTGCTTTTCGCACCTTGGCCGACTGTTTTTGTTATATCTTTGGTTCTAGGAGATATTTTAAGAAAATGTAAAAAGCACAGTAAAGAAGAATAAGAAACAAAACCATTGATATGTAATACACATATCTAGGCTGAGAGTTTCCCTGAAAATTCAGTAAAAATGAAAAAGATGCATTCAAGGCGGTGGATGAAGGATTCTTTGCGTGCTTTTCGCACCTTGGCCGACTGTTTTTGTTATATCTTTGATTCTAGGAGATATTTTAAGAAAATGTAAAAAGCACCGTAAAGAAGAATAAGAAACAAAACCATTGATATGTAATACACATATCTAGGCTGAGAGTTTCCCTGAAAATTCAGTAAAAATGAAAAAGATGCATTCAAGGCGGTGGATGAAGGTTTCTTTGCGTGCTTTTCGCACCTTGGCCGACTGTTTTTGTTATATCTTTGGTTCTAGGAGATATTTTAAGAAAATGTAAAAAGCACAGTAAAGAAGAATAAGAAACAAAACCATTGATATGTAATACACATATCTAGGCTGAGAGTTTCCCTGAAAATTCAGTAAAAATGAAAAAGATGCATTCAAGGCGGTGGATGAAGGATTCTTTGCGTGCTTTTCGCACCTTGGCCGACTGTTTTTGTTATATCTTTGGTTCTAGGAGATATTTTAAGAAAATGTAAAAAGCACAGTAAAGAAGAATAAGAAACAAAACCATTGATATGTAATACACATATCTAGGCTGAGAGTTTCCCTGAAAATTCAGTAAAAATGAAAAAGATGCATTCAAGGCGGTGGATGAAGGTTTCTTTGCGTGCTTTTCGCACCTTGGCCGACTGTTTTTGTTATATCTTTGGTTCTAGGAGATATTTTAAGAAAATGCAAAAAGCACAGTAAAGAAGAATAAGAAACAAAACCATTGATATGTAATACACATATCTAGGCTGAGAGTTTCCCTGAAAATTCAGTAAAAATGAAAAAGATGCATTCAAGGCGGTGGATGAAGGATTCTTTGCGTGCTTTTCGCACCTTGGCCGACTGTTTTTGTTATATCTTTGGTTCTAGGAGATATTTTAAGAAAATGTAAAAAGCACCGTAAAGAAGAATAAGAAACAAAACCATTGATATGTAATACACATATCTAGGCTGAGAGTTTCCCTGAAAATTCAGTAAAAATGAAAAAGATGCATTCAAGGCGGTGGATGAAGGTTTCTTTGCGTGCTTTTCGCACCTTGGCCGACTGTTTTTGTTATATCTTTGGTTCTAGGAGATATTTTAAGAAAATGTAAAAAGCACAGTAAAGAAGAATAAGAAACAAAACCATTGATATGTAATACACATATCTAGGCTGAGAGTTTCCCTGAAAATTCAGTAAAAATGAAAAAGATGCATTCAAGGCGGTGGATGAAGGATTCTTTGCGTGCTTTTCGCACCTTGGCCGACTGTTTTTGTTATATCTTTGGTTCTAGGAGATATTTTAAGAAAATGTAAAAAGCACCGTAAAGAAGAATAAGAAACAAAACCATTGATATGTAATACACATATCTAGGCTGAGAGTTTCCCTGAAAATTCAGTAAAAATGAAAAAGATGCATTCAAGGCGGTGGATGAAGGATTCTTTGCGTGCTTTTCGCACCTTGGCCGACTGTTTTTGTTATATCTTTGGTTCTAGGAGATATTTTAAGAAAATGTAAAAAGCACCGTAAAGAAGAATAAGAAACAAAACCATTGATATGTAATACACATATCTAGGCTGAGAGTTTCCCTGAAAATTCAGTAAAAATGAAAAAGATGCATTCAAGGCGGTGGATGAAGGTTTCTTTGCGTGCTTTTCGCACCTTGGCCGACTGTTTTTGTTATATCTTTGGTTCTAGGAGATATTTTAAGAAAATGTAAAAAGCACAGTAAAGAAGAATAAGAAACAAAACCATTGATATGTAATACACATATCTAGGCTGAGAGTTTCCCTGAAAATTCAGTAAAAATGAAAAAGATGCATTCAAGGCGGTGGATGAAGGATTCTTTGCGTGCTTTTCGCACCTTGGCCGACTGTTTTTGTTATATCTTTGGTTCTAGGAGATATTTTAAGAAAATGTAAAAAGCACCGTAAAGAAGAATAAGAAACAAAACCATTGATATGTAATACACATATCTAGGCTGAGAGTTTCCCTGAAAATTCAGTAAAAATGAAAAAGATGCATTCAAGGCGGTGGATGAAGGTTTCTTTGCGTGCTTTTCGCACCTTGGCCGACTGTTTTTGTTATATCTTTGGTTCTAGGAGATATTTTAAGAAAATGTAAAAAGCACCGTAAAGAAGAATAAGAAACAAAACCATTGATATGTAATACACATATCTAGGCTGAGAGTTTCCCTGAAAATTCAGTAAAAATGAAAAAGATGCATTCAAGGCGGTGGATGAAGGTTTCTTTGCGTGCTTTTCGCACCTTGGCCGACTGTTTTTGTTATATCTTTGGTTCTAGGAGATATTTTAAGAAAATGTAAAAAGCACCGTAAAGAAGAATAAGAAACAAAACCATTGATATGTAATACACATATCTAGGCTGAGAGTTTCCCTGAAAATTCAGTAAAAATGAAAAAGATGCATTCAAGGCGGTGGATGAAGGATTCTTTGCGTGCTTTTCGCACCTTGGCCGACTGTTTTTGTTATATCTTTGGTTCTAGGAGATATTTTAAGAAAATGTAAAAAGCACAGTAAAGAAGAATAAGAAACAAAACCATTGATATGTAATACACATATCTAGGCTGAGAGTTTCCCTGAAAATTCAGTGAAAATGAAAAAGATGCATTCAAGGCGGTGGATGAAGGTTTCTTTGCGTGCTTTTCGTACCTTGGCCGACTGTTTTTGTTATATCTTTGGTTCTAGGAGATATTTTAAGAAAATGTAAAGAGCACCGTAAAGAAGAATAAGAAACAAAACCATTGATATGTAATACACATATCTAGGCTGAGAGTTTCCCTGAAAATTCAGTGAAAATGAAAAAGATGCATTCAAGGCGGTGGATGAAGGTTTCTTTGCGTGCTTTTCGTACCTTGGCCGACTGTTTTTGTTATATCTTTGGTTCTAGGAGATATTTTAAGAAAATGTAAAAAGCACCGTAAAGAAGAATAAGAAACAAAACCATTGATATGTAATACACATATCTAGGCTGAGAGTTTCCCTGAAAATTCAGTAAAAATGAAAAAGATGCATTCAAGGCGGTGGATGAAGGTTTCTTTGCGTGCTTTTCGTACCTTGGCCGACTGTTTTTGTTATATCTTTGGTTCTAGGAGATATTTTAAGAAAATGTAAAGAGCACCGTAAAGAAGAATAAGAAACAAAACCATTGATATGTAATACACATATCTAGGCTGAGAGTTTCCCTGAAAATTCAGTAAAAATGAAAAAGATGCATTCAAGGCGGTGGATGAAGGTTTCTTTGCGTGCTTTTCGCACCTTGGCCGACTGTTTTTGTTATATCTTTGGTTCTAGGAGATATTTTAAGAAAATGTAAAGAGCACCGTAAAGAAGAATAAGAAACAAAACCATTGATATGTAATACACTTATCTAGGCTGAGAGTTTCCCTGAAAATTCAGTGAAAATGAAAAAGATGCATTCAAGGCGGTGGATGAAGGTTTCTTTGCGTGCTTTTCGTACCTTGGCCGACTGTTTTTGTTATATCTTTGGTTCTAGGAGATATTTTAAGAAAATGTAAAAAGCACCGTAAAGAAGAATAAGAAACAAAACCATTGATATGTAATACACATATCTAGGCTGAGAGTTTCCCTGAAAATTCAGTGAAAATGGAAAAGATGCATTCAAGGCGGTGGATGAAGGTTTCTTTGCGTGCTTTTCGTACCTTGGCCGACTGTTTTTGTTATATCTTTGGTTCTAGGAGATATTTTAAGAAAATGTAAAGAGCACCGTAAAGAAGAATAAGAAACAAAACCATTGATATGTAATACACATATCTAGGCTGAGAGTTTCCCTGAAAATTCAGTGAAAATGAAAAAGATGCATTCAAGGCGGTGGATGAAGGTTTCTTTGCGTGCTTTTCGTACCTTGGCCGACTGTTTTTGTTATATCTTTGGTTCTAGGAGATATTTTAAGAAAATGTAAAAAGCACCGTAAAGAAGAATAAGAAACAAAACCATTGATATGTAATACACATATCTAGGCTGAGAGTTTCCCTGAAAATTCAGTGAAAATGAAAAAGATGCATTCAAGGCGGTGGATGAAGGTTTCTTTGCGTGCTTTTCGCACCTTGGCCGACTGTTTTTGTTATATCTTTGGTTCTAGGAGATATTTTAAGAAAATGTAAAGAGCACCGTAAAGAAGAATAAGAAACAAAACCATTGATATGTAATACACATATCTAGGCTGAGAGTTTCCCTGAAAATTCAGTGAAAATGAAAAAGATGCATTCAAGGCGGTGGATGAAGGTTTCTTTGCGTGCTTTTCGTACCTTGGCCGACTGTTTTTGTTATATCTTTGGTTCTAGGAGATATTTTAAGAAAATGTAAAAAGCACCGTAAAGAAGAATAAGAAACAAAACCATTGATATGTAATACACATATCTAGGCTGAGAGTTTCCCTGAAAATTCAGTGAAAATGAAAAAGATGCATTCAAGGCGGTGGATGAAGGTTTCTTTGCGTGCTTTTCGCACCTTGGCCGACTGTTTTTGTTATATCTTTGGTTCTAGGAGATATTTTAAGAAAATGTAAAAAGCACCGTAAAGAAGAATAAGAAACAAAACCATTGATATGTAATACACATATCTAGGGTGAGAGTTTCCCTGAAAATTCAGTGAAAATGAAAAAGATGCATTCAAGGCGGTGGATGAAGGTTTCTTTGCGTGCTTTTCGTACCTTGGCCGACTGTTTTTGTTATATCTTTGGTTCTAGGAGATATTTTAAGAAAATGTAAAGAGCACCGTAAAGAAGAATAAGAAACAAAACCATTGATATGTAATACACATATCTAGGCTGAGAGTTTCCCTGAAAATTCAGTGAAAATGAAAAAGATGCATTCAAGGCGGTGGATGAAGGTTTCTTTGCGTGCTTTTCGTACCTTGGCCGACTGTTTTTGTTATATCTTTGGTTCTAGGAGATATTTTAAGAAAATGTAAAAAGCACCGTAAAGAAGAATAAGAAACAAAACCATTGATATGTAATACACATATCTAGGCTGAGAGTTTCCCTGAAAATTCAGTGAAAATGAAAAAGATGCATTCAAGGCGGTGGATGAAGGTTTCTTTGCGTGCTTTTCGCACCTTGGCCGACTGTTTTTGTTATATCTTTGGTTCTAGGAGATATTTTAAGAAAATGTAAAAAGCACCGTAAAGAAGAATAAGAAACAAAACCATTGATATGTAATACACATATCTAGGCTGAGAGTTTCCCTGAAAATTCAGTAAAAATGAAAAAGATGCATTCAAGGCGGTGGATGAAGGTTTCTTTGCGTGCTTTTCGCACCTTGGCCGACTGTTTTTGTTATATCTTTGGTTCTAGGAGATATTTTAAGAAAATGTAAAGAGCACCGTAAAGAAGAATAAGAAACAAAACCATTGATATGTAATACACATATCTAGGCTGAGAGTTTCCCTGAAAATTCAGTAAAAATGAAAAAGATGCATTCAAGGCGGTGGATGAAGGTTTCTTTGCGTGCTTTTCGCACCTTGGCCGACTGTTTTTGTTATATCTTTGGTTCTAGGAGATATTTTAAGAAAATGTAAAGAGCACCGTAAAGAAGAATAAGAAACAAAACCATTGATATGTAATACACATATCTAGGCTGAGAGTTTCCCTGAAAATTCAGTAAAAATGAAAAAGATGCATTCAAGGCGGTGGATGAAGGTTTCTTTGCGTGCTTTTCGCACCTTGGCCGACTGTTTTTGTTATATCTTTGGTTCTAGGAGATATTTTAAGAAAATGTAAAGAGCACCGTAAAGAAGAATAAGAAACAAAACCATTGATATGTAATACACATATCTAGGCTGAGAGTTTCCCTGAAAATTCAGTAAAAATGAAAAAGATGCATTCAAGGCGGTGGATGAAGGTTTCTTTGCGTGCTTTTCGCACCTTGGCCGACTGTTTTTGTTATATCTTTGGTTCTAGGAGATATTTTAAGAAAATGTAAAGAGCACCGTAAAGAAGAATAAGAAACAAAACCATTGATATGTAATACACATATCTAGGCTGAGAGTTTCCCTGAAAATTCAGTAAAAATGAAAAAGATGCATTCAAGGCGGTGGATGAAGGTTTCTTTGCGTGCTTTTCGCACCTTGGCCGACTGTTTTTGTTATATCTTTGGTTCTAGGAGATATTTTAAGAAAATGTAAAGAGCACCGTAAAGAAGAATAAGAAACAAAACCATTGATATGTAATACACATATCTAGGCTGAGAGTTTCCCTGAAAATTCAGTAAAAATGAAAAAGATGCATTCAAGGCGGTGGATGAAGGTTTCTTTGCGTGCTTTTCGCACCTTGGCCGACTGTTTTTGTTATATCTTTGGTTCTAGGAGATATTTTAAGAAAATGTAAAGAGCACCGTAAAGAAGAATAAGAAACAAAACCATTGATATGTAATACACATATCTAGGCTGAGAGTTTCCCTGAAAATTCAGTAAAAATGAAAAAGATGCATTCAAGGCGGTGGATGAAGGTTTCTTTGCGTGCTTTTCGCACCTTGGCCGACTGTTTTTGTTATATCTTTGGTTCTAGGAGATATTTTAAGAAAATGTAAAGAGCACCGTAAAGAAGAATAAGAAACAAAACCATTGATATGTAATACACATATCTAGGCTGAGAGTTTCCCTGAAAATTCAGTAAAAATGAAAAAGATGCATTCAAGGCGGTGGATGAAGGTTTCTTTGCGTGCTTTTCGCACCTTGGCCGACTGTTTTTGTTATATCTTTGGTTCTAGGAGATATTTTAAGAAAATGTAAAGAGCACCGTAAAGAAGAATAAGAAACAAAACCATTGATATGTAATACACATATCTAGGCTGAGAGTTTCCCTGAAAATTCAGTAAAAATGAAAAAGATGCATTCAAGGCGGTGGATGAAGGTTTCTTTGCGTGCTTTTCGCACCTTGGCCGACTGTTTTTGTTGTATCTTTGGTTCTAGGAGATATTTTAAGAAAATGTAAAGAGCACCGTAAAGAAGAATAAGAAACAAAACCATTGATATGTAATACACATATCTAGGCTGAGAGTTTCCCTGAAAATTCAGTAAAAATGAAAAAGATGCATTCAAGGCGGTGGATGAAGGTTTCTTTGCGTGCTTTTCGCACCTTGGCCGACTGTTTTTGTTATATCTTTGGTTCTAGGAGATATTTTAAGAAAATGTAAAGAGCACCGTAAAGAAGAATAAGAAACAAAACCATTGATATGTAATACACATATCTAGGCTGAGAGTTTCCCTGAAAATTCAGTAAAAATGAAAAAGATGCATTCAAGGCGGTGGATGAAGGTTTCTTTGCGTGCTTTTCGCACCTTGGCCGACTGTTTTTGTTATATCTTTGGTTCTAGGAGATATTTTAAGAAAATGTAAAGAGCACCGTAAAGAAGAATAAGAAACAAAACCATTGATATGTAATACACATATCTAGGCTGAGAGTTTCCCTGAAAATTCAGTAAAAATGAAAAAGATGCATTCAAGGCGGTGGATGAAGGTTTCTTTGCGTGCTTTTCGCACCTTGGCCGACTGTTTTTGTTATATCTTTGGTTCTAGGAGATATTTTAAGAAAATGTAAAAAGCACCGTAAAGAAGAATAAGAAACAAAACCATTGATATGTAATACACATATCTAGGCTGAGAGTTTCCCTGAAAATTCAGTGAAAATGAAAAAGATGCATTCAAGGCGGTGGATGAAGGTTTCTTTGCGTGCTTTTCGCACCTTGGCCGACTGTTTTTGTTATATCTTTGGTTCTAGGAGATATTTTAAGAAAATGTAAAGAGCACCGTAAAGAAGAATAAGAAACAAAACCATTGATATGTAATACACATATCTAGGCTGAGAGTTTCCCTGAAAATTCAGTAAAAATGAAAAAGATGCATTCAAGGCGGTGGATGAAGGTTTCTTTGCGTGCTTTTCGCACCTTGGCCGACTGTTTTTGTTATATCTTTGGTTCTAGGAGATATTTTAAGAAAATGTAAAGAGCACCGTAAAGAAGAATAAGAAACAAAACCATTGATATGTAATACACATATCTAGGCTGAGAGTTTCCCTGAAAATTCAGTGAAAATGAAAAAGATGCATTCAAGGCGGTGGATGAAGGTTTCTTTGCGTGCTTTTCGCACCTTGGCCGACTGTTTTTGTTATATCTTTGGTTCTAGGAGATATTTTAAGAAAATGTAAAGAGCACCGTAAAGAAGAATAAGAAACAAAACCATTGATATGTAATACACATATCTAGGCTGAGAGTTTCCCTGAAAATTCAGTAAAAATGAAAAAGATGCATTCAAGGCGGTGGATGAAGGTTTCTTTGCGTGCTTTTCGCACCTTGGCCGACTGTTTTTGTTATATCTTTGGTTCTAGGAGATATTTTAAGAAAATGTAAAGAGCACCGTAAAGAAGAATAAGAAACAAAACCATTGATATGTAATACACATATCTAGGCTGAGAGTTTCCCTGAAAATTCAGTAAAAATGAAAAAGATGCATTCAAGGCGGTGGATGAAGGTTTCTTTGCGTGCTTTTCGCACCTTGGCCGACTGTTTTTGTTATATCTTTGGTTCTAGGAGATATTTTAAGAAAATGTAAAGAGCACCGTAAAGAAGAATAAGAAACAAAACCATTGATATGTAATACACATATCTAGGCTGAGAGTTTCCCTGAAAATTCAGTAAAAATGAAAAAGATGCATTCAAGGCGGTGGATGAAGGTTTCTTTGCGTGCTTTTCGCACCTTGGCCGACTGTTTTTGTTATATCTTTGGTTCTAGGAGATATTTTAAGAAAATGTAAAGAGCACCGTAAAGAAGAATAAGAAACAAAACCATTGATATGTAATACACATATCTAGGCTGAGAGTTTCCCTGAAAATTCAGTAAAAATGAAAAAGATGCATTCAAGGCGGTGGATGAAGGTTTCTTTGCGTGCTTTTCGCACCTTGGCCGACTGTTTTTGTTATATCTTTGGTTCTAGGAGATATTTTAAGAAAATGTAAAGAGCACCGTAAAGAAGAATAAGAAACAAAACCATTGATATGTAATACACATATCTAGGCTGAGAGTTTCCCTGAAAATTCAGTAAAAATGAAAAAGATGCATTCAAGGCGGTGGATGAAGGTTTCTTTGCGTGCTTTTCGCACCTTGGCCGACTGTTTTTGTTATATCTTTGGTTCTAGGAGATATTTTAAGAAAATGTAAAGAGCACCGTAAAGAAGAATAAGAAACAAAACCATTGATATGTAATACACATATCTAGGCTGAGAGTTTCCCTGAAAATTCAGTAAAAATGAAAAAGATGCATTCAAGGCGGTGGATGAAGGTTTCTTTGCGTGCTTTTCGCACCTTGGCCGACTGTTTTTGTTATATCTTTGGTTCTAGGAGATATTTTAAGAAAATGTAAAGAGCACCGTAAAGAAGAATAAGAAACAAAACCATTGATATGTAATACACATATCTAGGCTGAGAGTTTCCCTGAAAATTCAGTGAAAATGAAAAAGATGCATTCAAGGCGGTGGATGAAGGTTTCTTTGCGTGCTTTTCGCACCTTGGCCGACTGTTTTTGTTATATCTTTGGTTCTAGGAGATATTTTAAGAAAATGTAAAGAGCACCGTAAAGAAGAATAAGAAACAAAACCATTGATATGTAATACACATATCTAGGCTGAGAGTTTCCCTGAAAATTCAGTAAAAATGAAAAAGATGCATTCAAGGCGGTGGATGAAGGTTTCTTTGCGTGCTTTTCGCACCTTGGCCGACTGTTTTTGTTATATCTTTGGTTCTAGGAGATATTTTAAGAAAATGTAAAAAGCACCGTAAAGAAGAATAAGAAACAAAACCATTGATATGTAATACACATATCTAGGCTGAGAGTTTCCCTGAAAATTCAGTGAAAATGAAAAAGATGCATTCAAGGCGGTGGATGAAGGTTTCTTTGCGTGCTTTTCGCACCTTGGCCGACTGTTTTTGTTATATCTTTGGTTCTAGGAGATATTTTAAGAAAATGTAAAGAGCACCGTAAAGAAGAATAAGAAACAAAACCATTGATATGTAATACACATATCTAGGCTGAGAGTTTCCCTGAAAATTCAGTAAAAATGAAAAAGATGCATTCAAGGCGGTGGATGAAGGTTTCTTTGCGTGCTTTTCGCACCTTGGCCGACTGTTTTTGTTATATCTTTGGTTCTAGGAGATATTTTAAGAAAATGTAAAGAGCACCGTAAAGAAGAATAAGAAACAAAACCATTGATATGTAATACACATATCTAGGCTGAGAGTTTCCCTGAAAATTCAGTAAAAATGAAAAAGATGCATTCAAGGCGGTGGATGAAGGTTTCTTTGCGTGCTTTTCGCACCTTGGCCGACTGTTTTTGTTATATCTTTGGTTCTAGGAGATATTTTAAGAAAATGTAAAGAGCACCGTAAAGAAGAATAAGAAACAAAACCATTGATATGTAATACACATATCTAGGCTGAGAGTTTCCCTGAAAATTCAGTAAAAATGAAAAAGATGCATTCAAGGCGGTGGATGAAGGTTTCTTTGCGTGCTTTTCGCACCTTGGCCGACTGTTTTTGTTATATCTTTGGTTCTAGGAGATATTTTAAGAAAATGTAAAGAGCACCGTAAAGAAGAATAAGAAACAAAACCATTGATATGTAATACACATATCTAGGCTGAGAGTTTCCCTGAAAATTCAGTAAAAATGAAAAAGATGCATTCAAGGCGGTGTATGAAGGTTTCTTTGCGTGCTTTTCGCACCTTGGCCGACTGTTTTTGTTATATCTTTGGTTCTAGGAGATATTTTAAGAAAATGTAAAGAGCACCGTAAAGAAGAATAAGAAACAAAACCATTGATATGTAATACACATATCTAGGCTGAGAGTTTCCCTGAAAATTCAGTGAAAATGAAAAAGATGCATTCAAGGCGGTGGATGAAGGTTTCTTTGCGTGCTTTTCGCACCTTGGCCGACTGTTTTTGTTATATCTTTGGTTCTAGGAGATATTTTAAGAAAATGTAAAGAGCACCGTAAAGAAGAATAAGAAACAAAACCATTGATATGTAATACACATATCTAGGCTGAGAGTTTCCCTGAAAATTCAGTAAAAATGAAAAAGATGCATTCAAGGCGGTGGATGAAGGTTTCTTTGCGTGCTTTTCGCACCTTGGCCGACTGTTTTTGTTATATCTTTGGTTCTAGGAGATATTTTAAGAAAATGTAAAAAGCACCGTAAAGAAGAATAAGAAACAAAACCATTGATATGTAATACACATATCTAGGCTGAGAGTTTCCCTGAAAATTCAGTGAAAATGAAAAAGATGCATTCAAGGCGGTGGATGAAGGTTTCTTTGCGTGCTTTTCGCACCTTGGCCGACTGTTTTTGTTATATCTTTGGTTCTAGGAGATATTTTAAGAAAATGTAAAGAGCACCGTAAAGAAGAATAAGAAACAAAACCATTGATATGTAATACACATATCTAGGCTGAGAGTTTCCCTGAAAATTCAGTAAAAATGAAAAAGATGCATTCAAGGCGGTGGATGAAGGTTTCTTTGCGTGCTTTTCGCACCTTGGCCGACTGTTTTTGTTATATCTTTGGTTCTAGGAGATATTTTAAGAAAATGTAAAGAGCACCGTAAAGAAGAATAAGAAACAAAACCATTGATATGTAATACACATATCTAGGCTGAGAGTTTCCCTGAAAATTCAGTAAAAATGAAAAAGATGCATTCAAGGCGGTGGATGAAGGTTTCTTTGCGTGCTTTTCGCACCTTGGCCGACTGTTTTTGTTATATCTTTGGTTCTAGGAGATATTTTAAGAAAATGTAAAGAGCACCGTAAAGAAGAATAAGAAACAAAACCATTGATATGTAATACACATATCTAGGCTGAGAGTTTCCCTGAAAATTCAGTGAAAATGAAAAAGATGCATTCAAGGCGGTGGATGAAGGTTTCTTTGCGTGCTTTTCGCACCTTGGCCGACTGTTTTTGTTATATCTTTGGTTCTAGGAGATATTTTAAGAAAATGTAAAGAGCACCGTAAAGAAGAATAAGAAACAAAACCATTGATATGTAATACACATATCTAGGCTGAGAGTTTCCCTGAAAATTCAGTAAAAATGAAAAAGATGCATTCAAGGCGGTGGATGAAGGTTTCTTTGCGTGCTTTTCGCACCTTGGCCGACTGTTTTTGTTATATCTTTGGTTCTAGGAGATATTTTAAGAAAATGTAAAGAGCACCGTAAAGAAGAATAAGAAACAAAACCATTGATATGTAATACACATATCTAGGCTGAGAGTTTCCCTGAAAATTCAGTAAAAATGAAAAAGATGCATTCAAGGCGGTGGATGAAGGTTTCTTTGCGTGCTTTTCGCACCTTGGCCGACTGTTTTTGTTATATCTTTGGTTCTAGGAGATATTTTAAGAAAATGTAAAGAGCACCGTAAAGAAGAATAAGAAACAAAACCATTGATATGTAATACACATATCTAGGCTGAGAGTTTCCCTGAAAATTCAGTAAAAATGAAAAAGATGCATTCAAGGCGGTGGATGAAGGTTTCTTTGCGTGCTTTTCGCACCTTGGCCGACTGTTTTTGTTATATCTTTGGTTCTAGGAGATATTTTAAGAAAATGTAAAGAGCACCGTAAAGAAGAATAAGAAACAAAACCATTGATATGTAATACACATATCTAGGCTGAGAGTTTCCCTGAAAATTCAGTAAAAATGAAAAAGATGCATTCAAGGCGGTGGATGAAGGTTTCTTTGCGTGCTTTTCGCACCTTGGCCGACTGTTTTTGTTATATCTTTGGTTCTAGGAGATATTTTAAGAAAATGTAAAGAGCACCGTAAAGAAGAATAAGAAACAAAACCATTGATATGTAATACACATATCTAGGCTGAGAGTTTCCCTGAAAATTCAGTAAAAATGAAAAAGATGCATTCAAGGCGGTGGATGAAGGTTTCTTTGCGTGCTTTTCGCACCTTGGCCGACTGTTTTTGTTATATCTTTGGTTCTAGGAGATATTTTAAGAAAATGTAAAGAGCACCGTAAAGAAGAATAAGAAACAAAACCATTGATATGTAATACACATATCTAGGCTGAGAGTTTCCCTGAAAATTCAGTAAAAATGAAAAAGATGCATTCAAGGCGGTGGATGAAGGTTTCTTTGCGTGCTTTTCGCACCTTGGCCGACTGTTTTTGTTATATCTTTGGTTCTAGGAGATATTTTAAGAAAATGTAAAGAGCACCGTAAAGAAGAATAAGAAACAAAACCATTGATATGTAATACACATATCTAGGCTGAGAGTTTCCCTGAAAATTCAGTGAAAATGAAAAAGATGCATTCAAGGCGGTGGATGAAGGTTTCTTTGCGTGCTTTTCGCACCTTGGCCGACTGTTTTTGTTATATCTTTGGTTCTAGGAGATATTTTAAGAAAATGTAAAGAGCACCGTAAAGAAGAATAAGAAACAAAACCATTGATATGTAATACACATATCTAGGCTGAGAGTTTCCCTGAAAATTCAGTAAAAATGAAAAAGATGCATTCAAGGCGGTGGATGAAGGTTTCTTTGCGTGCTTTTCGCACCTTGGCCGACTGTTTTTGTTATATCTTTGGTTCTAGGAGATATTTTAAGAAAATGTAAAAAGCACCGTAAAGAAGAATAAGAAACAAAACCATTGATATGTAATACACATATCTAGGCTGAGAGTTTCCCTGAAAATTCAGTGAAAATGAAAAAGATGCATTCAAGGCGGTGGATGAAGGTTTCTTTGCGTGCTTTTCGCACCTTGGCCGACTGTTTTTGTTATATCTTTGGTTCTAGGAGATATTTTAAGAAAATGTAAAGAGCACCGTAAAGAAGAATAAGAAACAAAACCATTGATATGTAATACACATATCTAGGCTGAGAGTTTCCCTGAAAATTCAGTAAAAATGAAAAAGATGCATTCAAGGCGGTGGATGAAGGTTTCTTTGCGTGCTTTTCGCACCTTGGCCGACTGTTTTTGTTATATCTTTGGTTCTAGGAGATATTTTAAGAAAATGTAAAGAGCACCGTAAAGAAGAATAAGAAACAAAACCATTGATATGTAATACACATATCTAGGCTGAGAGTTTCCCTGAAAATTCAGTAAAAATGAAAAAGATGCATTCAAGGCGGTGGATGAAGGTTTCTTTGCGTGCTTTTCGCACCTTGGCCGACTGTTTTTGTTATATCTTTGGTTCTAGGAGATATTTTAAGAAAATGTAAAAAGCACCGTAAAGAAGAATAAGAAACAAAACCATTGATATGTAATACACATATCTAGGCTGAGAGTTTCCCTGAAAATTCAGTAAAAATGAAAAAGATGCATTCAAGGCGGTGGATGAAGGTTTCTTTGCGTGCTTTTCGCACCTTGGCCGACTGTTTTTGTTATATCTTTGGTTCTAGGAGATATTTTAAGAAAATGTAAAGAGCACCGTAAAGAAGAATAAGAAACAAAACCATTGATATGTAATACACATATCTAGGCTGAGAGTTTCCCTGAAAATTCAGTAAAAATGAAAAAGATGCATTCAAGGCGGTGGATGAAGGTTTCTTTGCGTGCTTTTCGCACCTTGGCCGACTGTTTTTGTTATATCTTTGGTTCTAGGAGATATTTTAAGAAAATGTAAAGAGCACCGTAAAGAAGAATAAGAAACAAAACCATTGATATGTAATACACATATCTAGGCTGAGAGTTTCCCTGAAAATTCAGTAAAAATGAAAAAGATGCATTCAAGGCGGTGGATGAAGGTTTCTTTGCGTGCTTTTCGCACCTTGGCCGACTGTTTTTGTTATATCTTTGGTTCTAGGAGATATTTTAAGAAAATGTAAAGAGCACCGTAAAGAAGAATAAGAAACAAAACCATTGATATGTAATACACATATCTAGGCTGAGAGTTTCCCTGAAAATTCAGTAAAAATGAAAAAGATGCATTCAAGGCGGTGGATGAAGGTTTCTTTGCGTGCTTTTCGCACCTTGGCCGACTGTTTTTGTTATATCTTTGGTTCTAGGAGATATTTTAAGAAAATGTAAAGAGCACCGTAAAGAAGAATAAGAAACAAAACCATTGATATGTAATACACATATCTAGGCTGAGAGTTTCCCTGAAAATTCAGTAAAAATGAAAAAGATGCATTCAAGGCGGTGGATGAAGGTTTCTTTGCGTGCTTTTCGCACCTTGGCCGACTGTTTTTGTTATATCTTTGGTTCTAGGAGATATTTTAAGAAAATGTAAAGAGCACCGTAAAGAAGAATAAGAAACAAAACCATTGATATGTAATACACATATCTAGGCTGAGAGTTTCCCTGAAAATTCAGTAAAAATGAAAAAGATGCATTCAAGGCGGTGGATGAAGGTTTCTTTGCGTGCTTTTCGCACCTTGGCCGACTGTTTTTGTTATATCTTTGGTTCTAGGAGATATTTTAAGAAAATGTAAAGAGCACCGTAAAGAAGAATAAGAAACAAAACCATTGATATGTAATACACATTTCTAGGCTGAGAGTTTCCCTGAAAATTCAGTGAAAATGAAAAAATGCATTCAAGGCGGTGGATAAAGGTTTTGTTTGCGTGCGTTTCGTACCTTGGACGACTGTTTTTGTTATATCTTTGGTTCTAGGAGATATTTTAAGAAAATGTAAAGAGCACCGTAAAGAAGAATAAGAAACAAAACCATTGATATGTAATACACATTTCTAGGCTGAGAGTTTCCCTGAAAATTCAGTGAAAATGAAAAAGATGCATTCAAGGCGGTGGATAAAGGTTTTGTTTGCGTGCGTTTCGTACCTTGGACGACTGTTTTTGTTATATCTTTGGTTCTAGGAGATATTTTAAGAAAATGTAAAGAGCACCGTAAAGAAGAATAAGAAACAAAACCATTGATATGTAATACACATATCTAGGCTGAGAGTTTCCCTGAAAATTCAGTGAAAATGAAAAAGATGCATTCAAGGCGGTGGATAAAGGTTTTGTTTGCGTGCTTTTCGTACCTTGGCCGACTGTTTTTGTTATATCTTTGGTTCTAGGAGATATTTTAAGAAAATGTAAAAAGCACCGTAAAGAAGAATAAGAAACAAAACCATTGATATGTAATACACATTTCTAGGCTGAGAGTTTCCCTGAAAATTCAGTGAAAATGAAAAAATTGCATTCAAGGTGGTGGATAAAGGTTTTGTTTGCGTGCGTTTCGTACCTTGGCCGACTGTTTTTGTTATATCTTTGGTTCTAGGAGATATTTTAAGAAAATGTAAAAAGCACCGTAAAGAAGAATAAGAAACAAAACCATTGATATGTAATACACATTTCTAGGCTGAGAGTTTCCCTGAAAATTCAGTGAAAATGAAAAAATTGCATTCAAGGTGGTGGATAAAGGTTTTGTTTGCGTGCGTTTCGTACCTTGGCCGACTGTTTTTGTTATATCTTTGGTTCTAGGAGATATTTTAAGAAAATGTAAAGAGCACCGTAAAGAAGAATAAGAAACAAAACCATTGATATGTAATACACATATCTAGGCTGAGAGTTTCCCTGAAAATTCAGTGAAAATGAAAAAGATGCATTCAAGGCGGTGGATAAAGGTTTTGGTGCTTATTCTGTAACTTTCGATTACGATGGCCTCAGGCGTTCGATTCATTTGGTTCATTTTGTGTTCATTTGGTGTTCACGATCGCCTGCATGTCGAGTGCATTTTTGTGGTCGACAGCTGGCGTTCTGTTTACATCGAGCATCGAGCATCTGAAAAACAGTTATAGCGTCCTGATTGTGCATCAATAATTTCTTTCTGCTAATCGTATACTATTATTACAAAGGTTAAGTCGTTTTTATACCGAAAAAAACAAGTTAATTAACAGTTTTTTTACTTCAAACTGTCATTTTGAATTGCTTATTGTTTTCGAAACGTTTCGAAATTCGCATGAATCATCGAACGCCTGAGGCCATCGTAATCGAAAGTTACAGAATAAGCACCTTTGTTTGCGTGCTTTTCGTACCTTGGCCGACTGTTTTTGTTATATCTTTGGTTCTAGGAGATATTTTAAGAAAATGTAAAGAGCACCGTAAAGAAGAATAAGAAACAAAACCATTGATATGTAATACACATTTCTAGGCTGAGAGTTTCCCTGAAAATTCAGTGAAAATGAAAAAGATGCATTCAAGGCGGTGGATAAAGGTTTTGTTTGCGTGCGTTTCGTACCTTGGACGACTGTTTTTGTTATATCTTTGGTTCTAGGAGATATTTTAAGAAAATGTAAAGAGCACCGTAAAGAAGAATAAGAAACAAAACCATTGATATGTAATACACATTTCTAGGCTGAGAGTTTCCCTGAAAATTCAGTGAAAATGAAAAAAATGCATTCAACGCGGTGGATAAAGGTTTCTTTGCGTGCTTTTCGTACCTTGGCCGACTGTTTTTGTTATATCTTTGGTTCTAGGAGATATTTTAAGAAAATGTAAAAAGCACCGTAAAGAAGAATAAGAAACAAAACCATTGATATGTAATACACATTTCTAGGCTGAGAGTTTCCCTGAAAATTCAGTGAAAATGAAAAAATTGCATTCAAGGTGGTGGATAAAGGTTTTGTTTGCGTGCGTTTCGTACCTTGGCCGACTGTTTTTGTTATATCTTTGGTTCTAGGAGATATTTTAAGAAAATGTAAAAAGCACCGTAAAGAAGAATAAGAAACAAAACCATTGATATGTAATACACATTTCTAGGCTGAGAGTTTCCCTGAAAATTCAGTGAAAATGAAAAAATTGCATTCAAGGTGGTGGATAAAGGTTTTGTTTGCGTGCGTTTCGTACCTTGGCCGACTGTTTTTGTTATATCTTTGGTTCTAGGAGATATTTTAAGAAAATGTAAAGAGCACCGTAAAGAAGAATAAGAAACAAAACCATTGATATGTAATACACATATCTAGGCTGAGAGTTTCCCTGAAAATTCAGTGAAAATGAAAAAGATGCATTCAAGGCGGTGGATAAAGGTTTTGTTTGCGTGCTTTTCGTACCTTGGCCGACTGTTTTTGTTATATCTTTGGTTCTAGGAGATATTTTAAGAAAATGTAAAGAGCACCGTAAAGAAGAATAAGAAACAAAACCATTGATATGTAATACACATTTCTAGGCTGAGAGTTTCCCTGAAAATTCAGTGAAAATGAAAAAGATGCATTCAAGGCGGTGGATAAAGGTTTTGTTTGCGTGCGTTTCGTACCTTGGACGACTGTTTTTGTTATATCTTTGGTTCTAGGAGATATTTTAAGAAAATGTAAAGAGCACCGTAAAGAAGAATAAGAAACAAAACCATTGATATGTAATACACATTTCTAGGCTGAGAGTTTCCCTGAAAATTCAGTGAAAATGAAAAAAATGCATTCAACGCGGTGGATAAAGGTTTCTTTGCGTGCTTTTCGTACCTTGGCCGACTGTTTTTGTTATATCTTTGGTTCTAGGAGATATTTTAAGAAAATGTAAAGAGCACCGTAAAGAAGAATAAGAAACAAAACCATTGATATGTAATACACATATCTAGGCTGAGAGTTTCCCTGAAAATTCAGTGAAAATGAAAAAAATGCATTCAACGCGGTGGATAAAGGTTTCTTTGCGTGCTTTTCGTACCTTGGCCGACTGTTTTTGTTATATCTTTGGTTCTAGGAGATATTTTAAGAAAATGTAAAGAGCACCGTAAAGAAGAATAAGAAACAAAACCATTGATATGTAATACACATTTCTAGGCTGAGAGTTTCCCTGAAAATTCAGTGAAAATGAAAAAATGCATTCAAGGCGGTGGATAAAGGTTTTGTTTGCGTGCGTTTCGTACCTTGGACGACTGTTTTTGTTATATCTTTGGTTCTAGGAGATATTTTAAGAAAATGTAAAGAGCACCGTAAAGAAGAATAAGAAACAAAACCATTGATATGTAATACACATTTCTAGGCTGAGAGTTTCCCTGAAAATTCAGTGAAAATGAAAAAGATGCATTCAAGGCGGTGGATAAAGGTTTTGTTTGCGTGCGTTTCGTACCTTGGACGACTGTTTTTGTTATATCTTTGGTTCTAGGAGATATTTTAAGAAAATGTAAAGAGCACCGTAAAGAAGAATAAGAAACAAAACCATTGATATGTAATACACATATCTAGGCTGAGAGTTTCCCTGAAAATTCAGTGAAAATGAAAAAGATGCATTCAAGGCGGTGGATAAAGGTTTTGTTTGCGTGCTTTTCGTACCTTGGCCGACTGTTTTTGTTATATCTTTGGTTCTAGGAGATATTTTAAGAAAATGTAAAAAGCACCGTAAAGAAGAATAAGAAACAAAACCATTGATATGTAATACACATTTCTAGGCTGAGAGTTTCCCTGAAAATTCAGTGAAAATGAAAAAATTGCATTCAAGGTGGTGGATAAAGGTTTTGTTTGCGTGCTTTTCGTACCTTGGCCGACTGTTTTTGTTATATCTTTGGTTCTAGGAGATATTTTAAGAAAATGTAAAAAGCACCGTAAAGAAGAATAAGAAACAAAACCATTGGTATGTAATACACATATCTAGGCTGAGAGTTTCCCTGAAAATTCAGTGAAAATGAAAAAGATGCATTCAAGGCGGTGGATAAAGGTTTTGTTTGCGTGCTTTTCGTACCTTGGCCGACTGTTTTTGTTATATCTTTGGTTCTAGGAGATATTTTAAGAAAATGTAAAAAGCACCGTAAAGAAGAATAAGAAACAAAACCATTGATATGTAATACACATATCTAGGCTGAGAGTTTCCCTGAAAATTCAGTGAAAATGAAAAAGATGCATTCAAGGCGGTGGATAAAGGTTTTGTTTGCGTGCTTTTCGTACCTTGGCCGACTGTTTTTGTTATATCTTTGGTTCTAGGAGATATTTTAAGAAAATGTAAAGAGCACCGTAAAGAAGAATAAGAAACAAAACCATTGATATGTAATACACATTTCTAGGCTGAGAGTTTCCCTGAAAATTCAGTGAAAATGAAAAAGATGCATTCAAGGCGGTGGATAAAGGTTTTGTTTGCGTGCGTTTCGTACCTTGGACGACTGTTTTTGTTATATCTTTGGTTCTAGGAGATATTTTAAGAAAATGTAAAGAGCACCGTAAAGAAGAATAAGAAACAAAACCATTGATATGTAATACACATATCTAGGCTGAGAGTTTCCCTGAAAATTCAGTGAAAATGAAAAAAATGCATTCAACGCGGTGGATAAAGGTTTCTTTGCGTGCTTTTCGTACCTTGGCCGACTGTTTTTGTTATATCTTTGGTTCTAGGAGATATTTTAAGAAAATGTAAAGAGCACCGTAAAGAAGAATAAGAAACAAAACCATTGATATGTAATACACATATCTAGGCTGAGAGTTTCCCTGAAAATTCAGTGAAAATGAAAAAAATGCATTCAACGCGGTGGATAAAGGTTTCTTTGCGTGCTTTTCGTACCTTGGCCGACTGTTTTTGTTATATCTTTGGTTCTAGGAGATATTTTAAGAAAATGTAAAGAGCACCGTAAAGAAGAATAAGAAACAAAACCATTGATATGTAATACACATTTCTAGGCTGAGAGTTTCCCTGAAAATTCAGTGAAAATGAAAAAATGCATTCAAGGCGGTGGATAAAGGTTTTGTTTGCGTGCGTTTCGTACCTTGGACGACTGTTTTTGTTATATCTTTGGTTCTAGGAGATATTTTAAGAAAATGTAAAGAGCACCGTAAAGAAGAATAAGAAACAAAACCATTGATATGTAATACACATTTCTAGGCTGAGAGTTTCCCTGAAAATTCAGTGAAAATGAAAAAGATGCATTCAAGGCGGTGGATAAAGGTTTTGTTTGCGTGCGTTTCGTACCTTGGACGACTGTTTTTGTTATATCTTTGGTTCTAGGAGATATTTTAAGAAAATGTAAAGAGCACCGTAAAGAAGAATAAGAAACAAAACCATTGATATGTAATACACATTTCTAGGCTGAGAGTTTCCCTGAAAATTCAGTGAAAATGAAAAAAATGCATTCAACGCGGTGGATAAAGGTTTCTTTGCGTGCTTTTCGTACCTTGGCCGACTGTTTTTGTTATATCTTTGGTTCTAGGAGATATTTTAAGAAAATGTAAAGAGCACCGTAAAGAAGAATAAGAAACAAAACCATTGATATGTAATACACATTTCTAGGCTGAGAGTTTCCCTGAAAATTCAGTGAAAATGAAAAAGATGCATTCAAGGCGGTGGATAAAGGTTTTGTTTGCGTGCGTTTCGTACCTTGGACGACTGTTTTTGTTATATCTTTGGTTCTAGGAGATATTTTAAGAAAATGTAAAGAGCACCGTAAAGAAGAATAAGAAACAAAACCATTGATATGTAATACACATATCTAGGCTGAGAGTTTCCCTGAAAATTCAGTGAAAATGAAAAAAATGCATTCAACGCGGTGGATAAAGGTTTCTTTGCGTGCTTTTCGTACCTTGGCCGACTGTTTTTGTTATATCTTTGGTTCTAGGAGATATTTTAAGAAAATGTAAAGAGCACCGTAAAGAAGAATAAGAAACAAAACCATTGATATGTAATACACATTTCTAGGCTGAGAGTTTCCCTGAAAATTCAGTGAAAATGAAAAAGATGCATTCAAGGCGGTGGATAAAGGTTTTGTTTGCGTGCGTTTCGTACCTTGGACGACTGTTTTTGTTATATCTTTGGTTCTAGGAGATATTTTAAGAAAATGTAAAGAGCACCGTAAAGAAGAATAAGAAACAAAACCATTGATATGTAATACACATATCTAGGCTGAGAGTTTCCCTGAAAATTCAGTGAAAATGAAAAAAATGCATTCAACGCGGTGGATAAAGGTTTCTTTGCGTGCTTTTCGTACCTTGGCCGACTGTTTTTGTTATATCTTTGGTTCTAGGAGATATTTTAAGAAAATGTAAAGAGCACCGTAAAGAAGAATAAGAAACAAAACCATTGATATGTAATACACATTTCTAGGCTGAGAGTTTCCCTGAAAATTCAGTGAAAATGAAAAAGATGCATTCAAGGCGGTGGATAAAGGTTTTGTTTGCGTGCGTTTCGTACCTTGGACGACTGTTTTTGTTATATCTTTGGTTCTAGGAGATATTTTAAGAAAATGTAAAGAGCACCGTAAAGAAGAATAAGAAACAAAACCATTGATATGTAATACACATATCTAGGCTGAGAGTTTCCCTGAAAATTCAGTGAAAATGAAAAAAATGCATTCAACGCGGTGGATAAAGGTTTCTTTGCGTGCTTTTCGTACCTTGGCCGACTGTTTTTGTTATATCTTTGGTTCTAGGAGATATTTTAAGAAAATGTAAAGAGCACCGTAAAGAAGAATAAGAAACAAAACCATTGATATGTAATACACATTTCTAGGCTGAGAGTTTCCCTGAAAATTCAGTGAAAATGAAAAAGATGCATTCAAGGCGGTGGATAAAGGTTTTGTTTGCGTGCGTTTCGTACCTTGGCCGACTGTTTTTGTTATATCTTTGGTTCTAGGAGATATTTTAAGAAAATGTAAAGAGCACCGTAAAGAAGAATAAGAAACAAAACCATTGATATGTAATACACATTTCTAGGCTGAGAGTTTCCCTGAAAATTCAGTGAAAATGAAAAAGATGCATTCAAGGCGGTGGATAAAGGTTTTGTTTGCGTGCGTTTCGTACCTTGGACGACTGTTTTTGTTATATCTTTGGTTCTAGGAGATATTTTAAGAAAATGTAAAGAGCACCGTAAAGAAGAATAAGAAACAAAACCATTGATATGTAATACACATATCTAGGCTGAGAGTTTCCCTGAAAATTCAGTGAAAATGAAAAAAATGCATTCAACGCGGTGGATAAAGGTTTCTTTGCGTGCTTTTCGTACCTTGGCCGACTGTTTTTGTTATATCTTTGGTTCTAGGAGATATTTTAAGAAAATGTAAAGAGCACCGTAAAGAAGAATAAGAAACAAAACCATTGATATGTAATACACATTTCTAGGCTGAGAGTTTCCCTGAAAATTCAGTGAAAATGAAAAAGATGCATTCAAGGCGGTGGATAAAGGTTTTGTTTGCGTGCGTTTCGTACCTTGGACGACTGTTTTTGTTATATCTTTGGTTCTAGGAGATATTTTAAGAAAATGTAAAGAGCACCGTAAAGAAGAATAAGAAACAAAACCATTGATATGTAATACACATATCTAGGCTGAGAGTTTCCCTGAAAATTCAGTGAAAATGAAAAAAATGCATTCAACGCGGTGGATAAAGGTTTCTTTGCGTGCTTTTCGTACCTTGGCCGACTGTTTTTGTTATATCTTTGGTTCTAGGAGATATTTTAAGAAAATGTAAAGAGCACCGTAAAGAAGAATAAGAAACAAAACCATTGATATGTAATACACATTTCTAGGCTGAGAGTTTCCCTGAAAATTCAGTGAAAATGAAAAAGATGCATTCAAGGCGGTGGATAAAGGTTTTGTTTGCGTGCGTTTCGTACCTTGGACGACTGTTTTTGTTATATCTTTGGTTCTAGGAGATATTTTAAGAAAATGTAAAGAGCACCGTAAAGAAGAATAAGAAACAAAACCATTGATATGTAATACACATATCTAGGCTGAGAGTTTCCCTGAAAATTCAGTGAAAATGAAAAAAATGCATTCAACGCGGTGGATAAAGGTTTCTTTGCGTGCTTTTCGTACCTTGGCCGACTGTTTTTGTTATATCTTTGGTTCTAGGAGATATTTTAAGAAAATGTAAAGAGCACCGTAAAGAAGAATAAGAAACAAAACCATTGATATGTAATACACATTTCTAGGCTGAGAGTTTCCCTGAAAATTCAGTGAAAATGAAAAAGATGCATTCAAGGCGGTGGATAAAGGTTTTGTTTGCGTGCGTTTCGTACCTTGGACGACTGTTTTTGTTATATCTTTGGTTCTAGGAGATATTTTAAGAAAATGTAAAGAGCACCGTAAAGAAGAATAAGAAACAAAACCATTGATATGTAATACACATATCTAGGCTGAGAGTTTCCCTGAAAATTCAGTGAAAATGAAAAAAATGCATTCAACGCGGTGGATAAAGGTTTCTTTGCGTGCTTTTCGTACCTTGGCCGACTGTTTTTGTTATATCTTTGGTTCTAGGAGATATTTTAAGAAAATGTAAAGAGCACCGTAAAGAAGAATAAGAAACAAAACCATTGATATGTAATACACATTTCTAGGCTGAGAGTTTCCCTGAAAATTCAGTGAAAATGAAAAAGATGCATTCAAGGCGGTGGATAAAGGTTTTGTTTGCGTGCGTTTCGTACCTTGGACGACTGTTTTTGTTATATCTTTGGTTCTAGGAGATATTTTAAGAAAATGTAAAGAGCACCGTAAAGAAGAATAAGAAACAAAACCATTGATATGTAATACACATATCTAGGCTGAGAGTTTCCCTGAAAATTCAGTGAAAATGAAAAAAATGCATTCAACGCGGTGGATAAAGGTTTCTTTGCGTGCTTTTCGTACCTTGGCCGACTGTTTTTGTTATATCTTTGGTTCTAAGAGATATTTTAAGAAAATGTAAAGAGCACCGTAAAGAAGAATAAGAAACAAAACCATTGATATGTAATACACATATCTAGGCTGAGAGTTTCCCTGAAAATTCAGTGAAAATGAAAAAGATGCATTCAAGGCGGTGGATAAAGGTTTTGTTTGCGTGCGTTTCGTACCTTGGACGACTGTTTTTGTTATATCTTTGGTTCTAGGAGATATTTTAAGAAAATGTAAAGAGCACCGTAAAGAAGAATAAGAAACAAAACCATTGATATGTAATACACATATCTAGGCTGAGAGTTTCCCTGAAAATTCAGTGAAAATGAAAAAAATGCATTCAACGCGGTGGATAAAGGTTTCTTTGCGTGCTTTTCGTACCTTGGCCGACTGTTTTTGTTATATCTTTGGTTCTAGGAGATATTTTAAGAAAATGTAAAGAGCACCGTAAAGAAGAATAAGAAACAAAACCATTGATATGTAATACACATTTCTAGGCTGAGAGTTTCCCTGAAAATTCAGTGAAAATGAAAAAATGCATTCAAGGCGGTGGATAAAGGTTTTGTTTGCGTGCGTTTCGTACCTTGGACGACTGTTTTTGTTATATCTTTGGTTCTAGGAGATATTTTAAGAAAATGTAAAGAGCACCGTAAAGAAGAATAAGAAACAAAACCATTGATATGTAATACACATATCTAGGCTGAGAGTTTCCCTGAAAATTCAGTGAAAATGAAAAAGATGCATTCAAGGCGGTGGATAAAGGTTTTGTTTGCGTGCTTTTCGTACCTTGGCCGACTGTTTTTGTTATATCTTTGGTTCTAAGAGATATTTTAAGAAAATGTAAAGAGCACCGTAAAGAAGAATAAGAAACAAAACCATTGATATGTAATACACATATCTAGGCTGAGAGTTTCCCTGAAAATTCAGTGAAAATGAAAAAGATGCATTCAAGGCGGTGGATAAAGGTTTTGTTTGCGTGCTTTTCGTACCTTGGCCGACTGTTTTTGTTATATCTTTGGTTCTAAGAGATATTTTAAGAAAATGTAAAGAGCACCGTAAAGAAGAATAAGAAACAAAACCATTGATATGTAATACACATATCTAGGCTGAGAGTTTCCCTGAAAATTCAGTGAAAATGAAAAAAATGCATTCAAGGCGGTGGATAAAGGTTTCTTTGCGTGCTTTTCGTACCTTGGCCGACTGTTTTTGTTATATCTTTGGTTCTAGGAGATATTTTAAGAAAATGTAAAGAGCACCGTAAAGAAGAATAAGAAACAAAACCATTGATATGTAATACACATATCTAGGCTGAGAGTTTCCCTGAAAATTCAGTGAAAATGAAAAAGATGCATTCAAGGCGGTGGATAAAGGTTTCTTTGCGTGCTTTTCGTACCTTGGCCGACTGTTTTTGTTATATCTTTAGTTTTAGGAGATATTTTAAGAAAATGTAAAAAGCACCGTAAAGAAGAATAAGAAACAAAACCATTGATATGTAATACACATATCTAGGCTGAGAGTTTCCCTGAAAATTCAGTGAAAATGAAAAAGATGCATTCAAGGCGGTGGATAAAGGTTTTGTTTGCGTGCTTTTCGTACCTTGGCCGACTGTTTTTGTTATATCTTTGGTTCTAGGAGATATTTTAAGAAAATGTAAAAAGCACCGTAAAGAAGAATAAGAAACAAAACCATTGATATGTAATACACATATCTAGGCTGAGAGTTTCCCTGAAAATTCAGTGAAAATGAAAAAGATGCATTCAAGGCGGTGGATAAAGGTTTTGTTTGCGTGCTTTTCGTACCTTGGCCGACTGTTTTTGTTATATCTTTGGTTCTAGGAGATATTTTAAGAAAATGTAAAGAGCACCGTAAAGAAGAATAAGAAACAAAACCATTGATATGTAATACACATATCTAGGCTGAGAGTTTCCCTGAAAATTCAGTGAAAATGAAAAAGATGCATTCAAGGCGGTGGATAAAGGTTTTGTTTGCGTGCTTTTCGTACCTTGGCCGACTGTTTTTGTTATATCTTTGGTTCTAGGAGATATTTTAAGAAAATGTAAAAAGCACCGTAAAGAAGAATAAGAAACAAAACCATTGATATGTAATACACATTTCTAGGCTGAGAGTTTCCCTGAAAATTCAGTGAAAATGAAAAAATTGCATTCAAGGTGGTGGATAAAGGTTTTGTTTGCGTGCGTTTCGTACCTTGGCCGACTGTTTTGGATATCTCTTTGGTTCTAGGAGATATTTTAAGAAAATGTGAAAAAGCACCGTAAAGAAGAATAAAAAACAAAACCATTGATATGTAATATGTGGAACATCCTGTACGACAGCGTGCTGGCCGTCCAGCTTCGACCGGATTGCAGCATCTACGCATGCGCAGACGATGTCGATAATTACGGCTCTCGCAACAACACCAGCACTGGCGATTGAACGAGCAACAGGGGCAGTCGATGCGGTGCGGGGATGGATGATTGCCCACGATTTGAAGCTGGCTACAGAGAAGACGGAGACCCTAGTCTTCACATCGATGAGGAAAGACAGGGTCACGACTTACGAGATGGATGGACAGGCACTCAACGTATCCAGAAGCATCCGATACTTAGGCATGATGCTGCAGGAGCGCCTCCAGTGGGGGCCACACGTTCGGTACATAGCGGAGAAGGCGATGAAGCAGGTCCAGGCTCTCCGGTTTGTCATGCGGAACCACGGCGGACCTGTTGAGCCAGTCCCGGAAGATTGTAGCCAGTGTCATCGACTCGACACTGTGCTACGCTGCCCCCATATGGGCAGAGAAAGCGACGAGACAAATGCAACGCAACCGGCGCATCCTGCAACGAGTGCAACGCGAACGATGGCGAAAGGCGTCGCCAGCACCTTCCGCACCGCTAGTTACTGGTCGGCGGTACTCCTGGCTAGGCTTATTCCAATATGCCTACGGCTAAACGAAGACGCCCGCTGCTACAGGGCCACCCGTGAACACCAGGCCTGCGCTATGACAATCAGGAAGCGCGAGCGCGCCGCTACGTTCCAGGCCTGTCCCCTGTCACAGTCGGTGGATTCGTCGCGTCATCCCGGATGGGGAGCAGTGGTGCAGCAGGAATCATGGACAAGTGAACTTCCACCTGTCGCAGATTCTTTCCGGTCACGGTTTCTTCCGTGAATATCGGCACGGCAGAGGGTTTACTCGGTCCCCAGACTGCACCAACTGTCACGGAGTGCCAGCGACCGCAGAGCACAGTGTTGTTCGACGTTGTCCTCGATTCAGCGCGGTTCGAGCGATCAGTGCCTGATGGAGAGAGGCACGATTCTAACGCCGGAACGTGCTATTACAGGGTGTACCATAAAAAAATGCAAAAATTTTTTTTTAAAGTTCAAAGCCATTTTTTTATATTTTCTACTGTTTCAAAGTATTTCATTCGCTCTATATTTCTCTGTTTATCAAAAACAAACAAAATGAGTGGGTTTGTCGGCCTGTTTTCTCAATGAAATTCTCCAAGCGGTTACGAATTCGAGAACACCCTTCGGTAACATAAGTGTCCAACTTAGAAGACCAGGCTTTGATGATAAACGATTTCAGCGAACCAACCGTGTACGGTGTGATGGTTCACAGGTCTTAGGTCGAACAAACGCCCATATTGAATAGCGCAACCGATTTAATTCAGGACCGCTTGGAGGGCATAAATCATTCGACCAAAAATTCATGTTTACCTTCCACCATGTTTCAGACCGTTAAGACGTATAGTAGGGGCCTCCATCTTGCTGAAACTCAACATTTTCTGGTGTTTTGAAGTTTGCATTAATCCATGCTAAAACGTGTTCCTTCAAAAAAAATCATATTCACATCAATATTCATTTTAATATGGGATTTTATGAAAAAAGATTTTGTGATTTTCAAACCATCAGAGACAACTGCTCCAAACGTCGTTATTCCACCGGGGATCTCGAAAGTTGACTTGAATTTTATGTTCTCTAGTACATCCTTAGCCTTTAGGGGTGAAATGAGCCTATTCGTGCAGGAAATCCGTGCTGGGCCAATTGTGAAAAGATTCTCATCAGAGAACACGATAACAATGTTTCTTCGTCTTCAAAACTGACAACAAATGCATCGAACGCTCATATCGCACGATGCTTTATCCTTTCAACTATTAACACTTCACCCTAGCTCTAGAGGTTGCTTTTAGGTCATATTTGGCCAACCGATGCATGAAGGATCTTGAGATATTCGTCTCTTTTGCAAGCTGTCGTATGGATCGCACTGGATTTCGCTTAACTTTTGCTCTCACCGATCTTACCCTTTTTTTCAGTGCGCTCAGATCGTTGCCGATCACTAACGTGTTTCCTAGGCCTTGGCCCTTCATAAATAGAACGTTTAATCCTGTAAACAATGCCAAGATTACATCTGAGGACCGCTGTTATATCTATGAGATTTCTCTTGGGCGCGAAGCAAACTCGACACCTGTCGCCTTTGAGTACAGTTTTCCGAACAAACCATTATTTGCACGGGTACTTATTATACATCATTTGATAAGATAAGACTCTCACGAACACAACGATACCCCATAATGCCAAATTGGCGTTGAAAAAATACTCAAAACAGAGCAATGAAAGCATTTGCATTTTTTTTTATGGTACACCCTGTAGAGCACATGCTTCAGGGAACACACCAGTGGGACAACGTGAGTCGAGCCGCCCGGGAGATCACCTCTCAACTGCAACGCGAATGGGCGAAGGAGCAGGCCAGAGTAGCACGGCTTGAGGCAGCGTCAGCTCCCGCCCTAGCGGCCGCAATTATCGAAACGCGCCGTTTACGCGGCGCAACGCGACACACGTGACCCGCTTCATCGGAGGCAGGGCTGCGCGTCGCCCAGCAACGGCAGCAGCGGTGCGTAGAGTACAGTGGTGGGAGTAAGCGGGAGGACCAGCCACACCCAGTGGATTAGCCTGAAAAGGAACGGATTGCCGTTGGTGAGGCAGAGGGCTGCGGACCGTTTAGTCGAGTAAATGATTGTCTCTAAAAATTGTTAATAGTGGAGGACAAGCGGTCTACCCTATTGTCCCTTCCCGCCGATAACGCGTCCGGCTAGTACGCAGGTTAGCAAACGGTTCAATTCTTTGTCTGCATCGTCTGCGCATCGTCTTTGGTACGTGGTAAACCAAATGCGTGCGTGCAGGGTATCCTTCGACATAAAGAAACGCCCGTTTTTGATAATTTTTTGTGGCGTAACCATTCATCTTTATTTTTTCAATTAAACGGCATATTAAACGACAACTTTTGAAGAATATTTGACATTGTTTGCATTCGTTGCTAAATTCATGCATTCGAACATTCGTTGCTAAATTCATCCGTGGCATCAAATATAAAGAAACGCCCGGTATTTTCCGTTTTTCCGACTGTTTTTCGAGACAATACCTGTGTGTGAGGGTGGGTGTGTGAGAGAGAGAGGGAGAGGGAGAGCGAGAGAGAGAGAGAGAGAGAGAGAGAGAGAAAGCGTGCCACAGTGGGATCCCTGATAATCGGGGCGGCCCGGGACACTTCAAATGTCTCGCCTCAGTCAGTGGCAGTAATCCAGCAGCCCAGCAACTGGAGCACCGAGGATTGACCGAGGTTCCACTGTCCACAGCAGCCGCTCGTGTGCGCCGAATCGCACGAACGTTTTCCACCCAACGAACGCCGCTTCGTTGTTCGCGATGCGCGTGATGGGTTGGGGGCGGGGGGTGGGGGGTGGTGTGGGTTGGTGGGTGATGAACAGACAGAAGGGGAGATTATGGCCATATTATCCGCGCGTCCCTTGGCGGCCGGCGGCGTTGACGCGCGATGAGTCGGTCGCGAGACGATACGCCCGTTCGAAAACAATAAATCGTCGTCTTGAGCGCAAAACGGCAATCCAGAGAGAGAGAGAGAGAGAGAGAGAGAGAGAGAGAGAACGAAGAGCGGCGTAGCGAGGAGCTTTGGCCTGATGAGCCCGTTGTCCAGACTAGCGCATAAGAAAATCTATTGGTAACTATTTCTATTGTTTTGTGACTAACGAGAACATTTATGCAGCCAATATTTTACATGGTGTAGGCATAGAAATCCGCTGCTTTTTTTTACCAAATTGAATCATTTATTTTTCAAGCAGTCTTAACAAACCATTTAGTATTTTTCAATGAAGCATTTTCCATGGGTAGTTACTACATTTTTCCATGTTTCGGGGAAATGATCGATTTCCCTGGCGAATAAAAAAATAAATCCTCATCTAGCAATACTTTCGCAAAGAGTACGGTGGTGTGCAGTAAAAACAAATTATTGCAACCAAACAGGTAATATTTAGACAAGCACAATGTCTCGCGGGTACCAGGTGTATAGCCTTAAAACTGCTGTTTGCTAGAAAATGGGTTTACAGACCAAATTGAACTTGCATTGACATGCCATACTGTTTTTTTGTGTTTATTTGACACCTGGTTAAATATTTCAATCCACTCCATAAGTGATACTACACTACAACATATATTTTTTCTTGCTTAATCATGTCTAGTTTTGTGTTTTGTCTAAATAATGGCAAAATGTAGTATTTTTCAAACCAAATAAGCATTATTTTGACGATTTGGATGGATAAAACCGGTATTGGCATGATTACAGCCATAAGGGACCCACCATACCGCACCGTAAGTTCCAAACTAAATCTCGTTATAAAGGGCTCGATGTCGTGAGTGACTTGCTCATCATGCGCAGTTTCCCAGTGGTTTAAGTTAAACGCAAATGGCTTCAGTTATTTACAAGGAGCTTGTAAAAGACGTTTTAATTCACCCCATTGAAAATAACGAGGTGTAAGACCTTATTTTTCAGTAAGATAACAAATGAACTCATTTATGCCAACAATTGCATGCATAGTTTGAAGACAAAAACGTTCCTGTTTATAAAAGTATGGCATGAATTTCTTAATGCAATCAAATAGAAAGCCCTTTGTGTTTGTTATTTGTATTGGTTTTTGCAAAAGATCGGCAAATTCCAAATATTTCGTGATCATGTCGAAGCCATTGACGACTGTAAGATTAAACATTGATAGACAAGCCCAATAAATCTTATCGCATCCCATGGCAAATGATAGTATTTAATTGGTTAGAAATGGAGGCAATAATAAAAATAAAAATACCAACTTGGAAAACGGATGGCTCGGATATAATACAGTGTGGACCGGGGGTTTGCACGGCTTTCCTTCTGGCACTTCTGGCTTTAGTGCACGGGTGCGCCAGGACGCGCACCGATGGCTGACGATGTCTTCTGGCCGCCGCTGGCAAGCCGAACGCCGCTCCGGCCGGAAGCCGAGATCCGAAGTCGCGCCTGGGCAGTCGGACCGAGAGAGAGAGAGAGAGAGAGAGAGAGAGAGAAAGAGAGGGGTTGGGTGGGGGGGTGGGGGGTGCTGTTGTATAATCAACGGGGTTTTGGCCCTTGTTCGGGGTTCGCGTTCGGTGGCCAGCAGCAGTTGCTCGTGCACTACCGACCAGAAACCGTGGGCCGCTCTCTCTCTCTCTCTCTCTGTCTCTGTCTGTGTGGTGTGTGCTAGATGCGTTCGTGAACCGCGTTCGCACAGCCCCAGCGCTAACAGCGCTGACATTCCCGTCGTGTTATCCCGTCCCATCCCTGCACGAAAACAAACACTCCGGAGTTCCGCGAGAGTGGAAACAGGAAGCTGCTCCGAAGCCAGTGGCCAGTGGCCAGGACCAGGACCAGGACCAGGAACCCACCCCCTTACCACTGTGTGTGTGTGGGGTGCCACAGGGTGCCGGATCGTCGTTACGCAACGTTCGCAACGTACTATCGGAGGCTAAAGAGGAGGCTGTGCGCACCCTGGGGGCGCGGGAAGGGGGAGAGGGAGGAGGACAAAGGAAGAGTACGGACGCCTCGCGCTGTCACACGTGACGTCACGACGTGTTTTTGTGTGTAGTGTGTGGTTGTGTTTGTTGCGCCTCGTCCTCCAAAAGTCCGGCAGGCGGTGGAGTGGTGTGTGGCCGATGTGTGGTGCACGTGCGTTCACCACCGGTCAGTGTTTCATTTTTTTCTAGTGGTGGTGGTCCATCTCACACACAGTGTCGCAGCACCAACGGAGCACCCGATCAAAAAGCGCAACTATCAACGCCGGAATCCAACGCCAAAACCAACGGTACACCGGCCCGTCAGCCAGTCTGCTCGCATGCGACACTAGCATGGCAGCATGTTCGCCGAAAGGAGCACCCTCTGCCGTTTATATAATACCTTAATTTTCATGCAGCGTAAGTAGCCGAAAACCCCGCACAAATCGTGCACCTTTTGAGAGGAGGAGGCGGAGGAGGAGGGAGGAACAGTAGAAAGGGGAAACAGGCCAGTGCCGCCAGTGAGTAGGAGGTCTAAACATAGCAAAACATTCCACATCGCATTTCCATCCCCCCCCCCCCCCCCACTCCCCGGATAAAACAAAACACTCCACTCCAGGAACTCCATCGATCCCGTTCGGTTGGTGGAAGGGTGCATAAAAAAACAGGGGGAGGAAAAGGGGGAAGGGGAAAGATATTATAGATCAGTTGAGCATCTCGCGGTGTGGCGTGGGTTTTGTTTACCTTTTGTTGAGTCAAGCAAGCAGCGAACGAGCGGGCAAGCGATGCTCGAATGCTTGATTAAATGGCCACCACCACCACCACCACCATCTCCTAGCTACCCCTAGAGCAACCCTAGGTAGCAGCAGTAGCAGCAGCAGCAGCAGCAGTCTGCCATCTGGCCGATCTGGCGGGTTCACAAACAGGCACACCCGGCCTATAGCTGATTGATTTGACCTTCGCGTGCATGCTCTCGCTTCCTCTCCCGCTCTCCCTCTCTGGCGAGTTCTCGAGGCGGATTAGGGCTCGCAGCGAGACCGAATTGAGTGCGATGCGATTTGCATTCATCGTCGTCGTCGTCGTCGTCGTCTGATGGCCGTCTGATTAAATTGCCCCTTCGGGTCGGTCGGACACACTGGCGGCCATTGCGCTGGAATCCGGGGACTTCCGGTGTCCGGTGGTTGGCGGACTCGATGGAGCAGCCTGGTGGTTCTCGTCCGGAGCCTGGGATTTTCCTCCCCTTTTAATTCCCTTTTGCCATGCGTACGTCACTTGTTGCACCTGCACCCGAGGCTCGACCAGTGGCTGACAAACGCCTACTGTGGGTGCCCGGTGCCAAACCAATGTCGACGACGCCATCCGCATGCCTCTCGAACTCTCTGGGCAACAGGTTCCGCGGCCACGAGGGGGATGCAATGTACTCTCGTTTTTTTTTTTTTTTTTTTTTTTTTACACAGTGGCACGGAGGACACCCGCTACTGTCAGCACACAACACACTCCAACATCCACTGACGGGTCCTTTTCTTTCGGGTAGGGCGAGCACACTGGCACGAGCGAGCGAGCGAGCGAGAGAGCGAGCGAGACAAAGGGAAAGAGATAATGAATCCAGTCCGCCCCTGTGTCGCTCTGTGTCTGTGTGCAACAAAAGCAACAAACACCGCAACAACAAAAGAAAAGCGGGGGGGAGCACAAAAACAAGCACCCGCGAGCGTGCGGTGTCGCGAGGGCTTCTACAGGGTGCGCCATCAGGATGTGTCCTATTTTAATTATTGTTGAATAACTCTGTCATTTTTCAGCCGATTGTGGAAAATATACCAGTTTTATTTAGGTTTTTTCTATGTCATTTATTGTGCCGCACTCAAAATATGCTATCGATGACCGCCTTCATTGGCGCATACAAAAAAAAGAGGTTTTTTCGGGCATTTTAGATTGTTTTGACAACATTTAAGGAGTTATTTTGGCTATTTCAGCTCCAATATTTGCTCTCAGTTGTTTCCATAGTCTTCGGTTTGTTGGCATAAACCTTAGTTTTCAAATAGAACCACAGAAAAAAAGGGGAGCCAGCGCTGTCCACGTTGCATCCATTGCTCGACCGCAGCATTCACTATTAACCCTTTTTTTTTTTCAATATGAAGTGCGACAATTTTAGTCCGCTCTTTTAACGTAAAGTGTTCCAATATTAAAATGGCATAGACTGAAGTTTCAGAAACTGTCCTGTTTGTCGAAATCGGCTGAAAAATCACAGAGCGATTCAACGTTTAAAATAGAATACATCCTGATGGCGCACCCTGTACAGTTACATCATACCGTCGGCATTCTGGCCTGACCGCTGGCCTGTGCTGTGCCCGATGGAACAAGAACAAAGGGGGGAGTGAGAAGGCGGGGGGGGGGGGGGGGGCAGGAGAGATGAATGCAGGCTGGCGAACTGTTGGGGTTTATTTTGTTCGAATAAATCTTATTGCATTGATGAGTCACCCAGGAAACAAAAACTCAACCTCCAAGTGTTAGTAGTGGTGGTGGTGGTGGTGGTCGGTAAGTGAAAACGCTATGACGCATTTGGAACCACATAGTCCCCCCGCCCTGACGTCCTGTCCGGGGAAAGGTGGGGCGTCGAAAGGGTTCAGCAGATCGAGGGCGCACGCGACCGTCTCGGCCGCCCTCGTATCGATCCGCTTGCGATGAAGCTACCAGCACGCAGCACCTTTCGTGCGTGCATTTGTGTGCGTGGATTATTTGCTTCTTTGTTTTGCAGGATGCGTGTTTCTCGTCTGTGTTGCGTGCCGATAGCCCTAGACGCGCCGGCATTGATTTCTTTCACTATCCAAAGGCTGACAAAGGGAGAAGGGGGGGGGGGGGGGGGGCGCTATTTCTATTACGAAACCAGTGGTGACGGGCCCCACGATTGCATGTCCCGGGATGCCTGGTGGATCCCTCTTTGATCTGGCTATTGTACTGCGCTATTTCTGGAGGCTTGTGCCCGAGGGTCCGCAGGTATTTCCTCTATTTTTCTCTTACTCTTCCTATTTTTCTCTTGTTCGGTCTCTATCCTGCTGCATCCAGTGCTCTACGTCACACGGGCGTTCGGTGTCATCTTCGAGGAGTACGTGGTGGACCAGGGCCGCAACCTGACCCTGCGCTGCGACTCGCGCCATCCAGTGCGATGGGTGCGCGAGGGTCGCCGGGAGGACGTCCGTCAGTTCCAGGTAAGTGTGCCGGCCAGTACAACAAAGGATGCCCTGCCCCAAAGAGCTGGGCCTACCGGCCGGGCGCAACCTGATATCGTCCGCGTCCGGTCAACAGGTCCTGGGCCCCGGAGCCTGTGTCTCCGGTCGGCTCCGAATCCAATTAGCTTCACCTGACCAAGCCTGTTGTGTGCACGAACGGGCACACAACCCGTCCGTGGTATCCGGGCGGTGCAGGACTTATCGGATCGAGCACAACGCCCGCTAATTAAGGTGTCTAAGGTTTCGGTGTGAAGAGGCACCGCAGCGCCGGACAGACGCTGGGACGCTATCTCCTCTGGAATCTGGTCGGTTTCTTTCGTTTTTTGGGCTTTTTCTTTAACCGACAACCGGTCAAAGGCCTTTTTGTAGCCTTACAAGGGGGGGCTTCGCTGTTTACTTATATTTGTGATACATGCTTTTAACGTTTTTTCTTGAAAGCTGATCCTTTCCAGAGTATTGTGTAAAAGTTTAGGAACAATCAACGAAAAACTGACAAGGATACAGATTTTTGAAAATCCGCGTTTCATACAAAGATCCATTTGAAGAGCGTTTCCCAAAAACCAACGTTTTCAAAGTTGGTGCCCATCCAGTACCGTAAAAACTACTGGGCCGATCGATTCGAAATTTTTAACACATAATCTATACACTTTTTCCCAGGTAGTCCCGTCGAGATATTAGTAAAATTGTTGATACTTTTTTTTAAACAAATCTTTAGAAATTGTGTTTTTAGGCAAAATGACAAAAAGCACCACTTTTCAACTTCAAATATCTGCCAAAAATCGAAAAATGAGACTATCAACAAAAGCTCAACAGGGCTACCTGGATACACTTATAATCTTTCAAATGAGTATCGATTTGTATTTTTCTGATGATCCGTCATGTCGCTACGATGGGCACAGTAAAAAGTATCTGTTCGCGGACACGACTGTTTAAAATTGATGCCATGGGTGAAGTTTTCAATAAATCTTCTCTAAAAGAGAACTGAATATTCTTCAAACGTTGAAGTTTAATATGCCATTCACTTGAAAGAATAAAGTTGAATGGTTACGTCACAAAAAAAACGTCAAATATTATCCTTTTTTTGGCCAGAAATTTGCGAATCCTCCCATTCCCCCCCCCCCCCCCCCCTTAAAGATAGATAAAGAGCGCGCGCGCGAGAGAGAGAGAGAGAGAGAGAGAGAAAGAGAGAGATATATATATATATATGCCATTGGAGATAGCTCTGGAGAGAGTCGCATGGTATAAATATTAAAATGTTCATGAATGGCTAATGGCGATCAGCTGGAGCTGGACTGCCGGCGGGCGGGCGGGGGGGGCACTGATCTGCATCTGACATTATTTTCCCGTTTCGAGCGCTTCGTTCGATCACACATTCACACACGAACAATCCGATCCAGTGGATCCGTTTCCGTCAGCGACTCTCCACGTTTCGACTGGAGCATCACATCAGGATCATCTGCATGGAATGGTTTTGCTGGTTTTATGGACCCATAATCCCGCTGAATGATGATGATGGGTCACAAAGACAAAGAAGTTGTGCAATTACCTATATGCTCTGTCTCTCTCGCTCTCTGTATCTTTTTCTGGGTCGGCTTAGGGTTTTCTTTTGGTTTGTTGTCGTAAATTTTTTGCCGACCCGTGACGTCTTTGCATCCGTCCCTGCTAGACTCGCTCGCGCAGGGTCCTTTTTTAGCCTCTTGGGGGCCCTGAGCACACTATGATAACAGCGCCCCCCTTTTTTAATGTCTTCTAAATTTAAGTTGCGGACATTTGTTTTTTAACTCAAAATCAATTGACATCAACGATAAGGTATTCAAACGCTCTTGCTGAATTACAGTTCTTAATTCATTTTTGATTCGTTTTCATTTTGAAAAAGATCGTTCTTCACAGTTAGTTACCATCAAACTTAGAAAAACACATAGAGCTATCTATACATTGGGAACAATGTCTTCGATTTGATTTTCTTTCATAACGTGATAAATTTGTAATATAGTGTTGGGCTCTTCACTTTTTAATTGATACCGTTTTAGATATTCTGCTAAATGAAGACATTCTGCTTCTAATTCTTTCTCATTTAGGACTTCTTTGCAATTTTTACTTAACTCATCTAGATTTAATACTTTTAAATGACAAAAGAACCCAAGCATTTGGCTAAAGTTTTTATATGAATCTAACCGCTGTTTTAATTAACTGCCAGGGTGTCAATTTATAATAATTCAATTGGAATATTAAAAATTACAAACTGTTTCGGCTAAATACTCTGATTTATGCTTAAAAATCTTTCAACAGGATCACGACCTTAAACATATCTGACTATAAATGTTAATTGATCTACGTGGGATAAATCTGGCGTACTGTCAACACTGATGGAAATTTACTTTAATAATTTAATTTCTTTTGTAATTGTTTTAAGAACATGTTTCCCCATAAAATCAATAAATTCATTATTTCACTCTAGGGGCCCAGACCAGTGTGAGGAAAATACACCCAGCGAAATTAAAATAGCACCACCCAGTTTTTTTCTTATAAAAAGACGAATCGTTAAGTTTCAATCAAATGCTTTCTGCTACATGTGCTGAAAAACAGTTACGGATTAAACTAGCATGAGTTTGTTTTATTTGGTTTAGCCGGTTTTTGGAAAATCCAGGAAAACCAAAAAAAGGGTGCGAAATAAAAATAGCACCACTTAAGATTTTCAACAAACATCCACCTGTGTTTCGCAAAATTCATCATGGTTTTGGCATTTGTTCATGAACTAACTGATTTGAATTAAACAGCTGATTGCAATTAAATGCGATTGCAGCAATAAAATCAGTGTTTCGAGACAAATCAAATCAGGGTTTCGAGCGTTAAATGACTGATTTGCTCTCAGTGCTGCAGAACTCGACATTTCAGCATGTTTACACAATCAAATTGCTTTCTGTGTTCATAAACACGACGTGTAAGCATATACCAAGAGGATTTCTATGTGATTCATTTTCTATGATCCGGAAAACGGGTTGAACATTCGATAACGCAGGATTCGAAGTTCCTGCAGATCTCTAAATCTAGGCATTGCGCAAATCGAGCTAGTAGTATTGTAAGTCATCTAAACCGTCAAGGTTGACCTTTAATCTAAAATGATCGAGTTATTCCATTCTTCGGACAGGAAATGTGATTTTTCGCGAAGCTCAAATAATACACTTTACGTAGCTTACCTGCCAGCATTTGTTGTACGTGCACGTGTAGTCACTGTCGGATCTAATTTTGCGCGGATTTAAGATGTTGATCTTTTCTCATTCACTAAAATCTGTAGCATTATCCTGTTATGCTTTGCCGAAACCCCACTTTTCTCCCCACAATTCTCGATAGGATCAAGTTTATCGCTATTTTTCAACATTTTTCCATCAGCTGTGTGTGCTTGATGAAGTATTTGAACCATTTTTCTGTTAGAACAGCTCGCTGATTATGATAGGTTATAATTTTTACCTTTTCCTCGAATGTTAGATGGTCTGATGGAATCATAGGAACTAAATCAAATGGAGAAAAAAATGATTTCACTGCTAATTGCACATACTTAGAGTCCACTTTCATAGTCCTGCAAACCAAAGCATAGTTCTTTCAAATGAGTGAAAAAAGTAAAATTAACCTAAGGTGGTGCTAGTTTTATTTCGCACGGTTTTATTTATTAAAAAATGAGTTTAAATGTTCGCACTAAAAAATAATATCCCAAATAGCAGTTCAAAACATTGATAGCGAGCACACGGATAAAATTAACATAGCGACTGGCATTGTTTCTAAGATTTTTGGAAAAATAATGGGAAAGATGACCCTGCGCTCGCGTCTCGCTATTTGATTTGAGGACACCCCCGAATACTGACACCCTCTCTCCCCCTCTCACTCTCCCTCCGGAACAGACGGATGGTTCGCTGGTGCTGACGAACCTGACTGCCCAGGACAGCGGCCGGTACACGTGTTCGGCGGCCGTACCCACACTCACAACGGTGACCGTCCTGGAGGAAACCGTACCGTCCGGGGACGATGGCGATGGTGACGGACCGGTCACTAACGGTACGGTCGGTGCCGGTGTTGCCGCCACCGCGCTCCTCGATTCCGTTGCGTCGCCCGAGAACGCAACGTCCGAATCGATGGCCACCGATGGCGCCGGCGAGGAGGAGGAGGAGGAGGTGGAGGTGGAGGAGGAAGAGCAACGGGGGGAAGGGCGTGCGCAGCCGGAAAGCTTCGTGGAGCTGCTGAAGGTGAATGTGAAGGTGCGGACGCCACCGCTGGCCGTCTCGAACTTTTACGTCCGCGCCTCCACCATCATCGCGGTGCTGGTGTGGGAGGTGATGCCGAACCGGACCGGCGGGTACGCGATCCGGGACTTTACCGCCGAGATGCGCCGTATGCGCGACCCTAGCGGCAGTGACACCACAGTAGCAACAGACGCACCGGAGCTGCCTTGGGAGACAATCGATCCGCGGCACATCAGCCCGAATGCGGTACGTTTTGTTTTGTTTTGTTTTTTTTTTTTTGCGTCCCTTTACCTCTCCCTCTCTCACTCTGTGTAACACTCTGTCTCTCCCATTTTAGCGGCAGCTCGAGATCTATCACCTCATCCCCAACACAACGTACGAGTTCCGCATCTGGGGCAACAATCAGCTCGGTGCCGGCGAGATCGTCACCATCCTGGCCACTACGCAGCCCCGCATGGAGGAGAAAGGTAATGCACGCTCGCTCCCAACTGTCTCTCTCTCGCCACATTACTCGACATTTGTGCTCTTCTCTTCCTCGCTCCCCTCCCCCCGCACAAAAACCATCGCAAAAACCACAGATCTGGTGCGGCGCATCATGGTCGACGCGAAGAACTTCGATACGCGCGTCTGGATCGCGGCGGTCGGCATCGTCATGGGTACGCTCGTGATCCTGTCGCTCGGGACCTGCATCGTGCTGTACAAGGAGTGCCGCGAACCAGCCGGTACGCCCCCAGCAACCACTTTACCACCGCATCACTTCGACTGCTAATATAGATGGTGCTGCTGGTACCCGAGGCTTCCCCCCTCTCCCCGGGGGCCGCTTCCCAATTTCCCCCTAATTGTTTTGTGTGTTTTTTTGTTTTTGTTTTTGTTTTATTGGTTTGTTTGTTTGTTCTGCGCATCGCTTCTGTTCACTCGCCAGGGTTGGTGCCTATTCGCCGCCTTCGCTGTTTGTTATGTGTTGTTATGTGTTTTTACATTGAGAAATCTCCCCTCTCCCCACCCAACCCACCCTAAAAGCAGGTTATATTGCTTCCGTATCCAGTGCTCTGTTTTTTTTTTTTCTTCGACTTAGTTACTATTGTTTTCTTTTTACAGTGCCCGGCACAAATAACAATCCACTCACGACGATTATCTACATTCCTCCGAGACGGTTAAGTTTCGCGCATGTAACAATTATTTGTATATTTTTATCTTGTAGAATGAACCCTGCAGCTTATTTCGTCATTTGTTTTTTTTTTTTTTAATTTGCATGCAGCATAAATCAGTAAATTGAATTTTAAGCTTGAATGACCAGTTTAGGGTGTGACACAAAAATCCACTTAATGTTTTCAATGCATAACTTAAAGAAAAGTTATTATAATGAGACATTTGCAATTTATATGGCCCCGTCTCTCCTTGATAAGTGATTTGAGAGAAACGTTTTGGAATGCTTACTATCATTTTTCTTGGGTAGAGTGGACCCAACCATCACCTGCCATCATTAAGCGCTTCATATAAAATTATTGCCCGTAGGTTACACTCAATATTTACAGCTGAACGTCTAAAATAGTCCAGATTCATTGTAGAGTGTGCAATGGGGCTGTGGTCAGGCTACGTAAAGCGACTGGAAACATTTTGTTTTCGCGAAGTTTGTCTTGTTTTTCTTTTTTGCTTGGTCGATAAGGTTTTTTTTCTTAATGACATAGCTTACAACCCATGGTTAGGAATGCCTCAAATGTTTTTACGGTTAGAAATCGATACTTATAACATCCCACATTATTTTGAAGTAAACAGAAGGTGATTCAATGGTAGTTTTCATTATTCATAGATACCAGGAGTGAATATAGTGGCCGCTTGGCTTCACATCCATTATCGCCACTTCCAAAATTTAAACAATGTTATACAATTCCCAGTAAGCCTTATCGACTACTCCCATACTTTATAGCTATTGTACACTCTGTATAACTTTTTTTAAAAACCCCGCACGTCACGTGAAAAGATATTTTTACACACCTTTTAAGATTCAGAAAAAAAATCACTTTTCCGGCAACTTATACTCGCAAACAATAACCTCAATCAACAATCAAGCAATTTTACAATTAAAAACACAGCAAAATCCAACAGCACAACAAGCGAGAAGTAGATCAATTGATAAATATCAATTTTAGAATTTGATTTCTTACTGATATGTAAGGTGGATTTTTTGTTTAGTGTCACACCCTAACCTGGTAATTCAAAGTTAAAATACAATTAACTAATTTATGCTGCATGCAAATTTAAAAAACCATACAACGAAATAAGCTACAGGCTTCATTGTACAAGATAAAAATATACACATAATTGTTACATGCGCGAAACTTAACCGCTTCGGAGCAA
>NC_064876.1:4407942-4425442 GCF_943734665.1 Anopheles aquasalis | reverse complement strand
ACAGACAGTTGCCAACCAATTGAGTGAGACAGCAAACTAGTGCTTATGATAGTCACCCATCTTGGGGGTTTGAAGGCAGGTGAGCCAGATCCCAAGGTCCTGAAGAAGCGCAATAAGAAGCGGAGAAGAAGTAGACGAGGAAGACGAAGCACAAGAAGATGGCGCGGCCCTCGCCTTTGGGGGAAGGGTGTAACAGGCGAGCCAGTAGTAGTCCGGGCCGGGTTCGTACGTTCGCTATTCCTTGCTCACCAGCGTCACAGCCGTCGTAGCCTTGCTCGCATGTTTTCGGGGCGCCATTTGTGCGCAGATGTAAAAAAAAAAGAACAGAAGAAAGAACGCGGAGGTAATGTTGTAATCCGAATAGTGTGACTGTCAGTGGGTGGGTATGTGTGTTCGTGTGTTTGTATGTGTGCCTATAGTGCAACGGGATGGGCAGCGTGAGAATGAATATATTAGCAAAAAAAGCGATCGGGTTTTGGGAAGAAAAAAAAAACGTGTCGAATGCACCGGCACCGAAAGCGTTCGCCCGGGGGGTTTCGCGGGAGGAGCAGAAAGCATGCTAAATACGTATCCATAATCAACGCCGTCGCAGTGACGGTGACCGCGGGTCCGGGGCTTCAAAGCGCGTTTATCGTAGTGTGGGGGTTCGCGCGCTTTTTATATTAAAAAGCGTGCGCCAGGTTCGCTTGTTGTGTGTTGTTCGCTTGTTGTCAGACATCAGCGCAGTCAGTCAGCGCGCCCTGCACCACATACACAAACTAAACTAGAAGCCACTACTTTTAAGGATGCTTTTTCTACACACCCTGCCCCCCCCCCCCCCACCCCCACCCACCCCGGTAGGTGTGGCGTGTCCTGCGACAGCTGAGGGGCGGCTACTTTTGCGCGAACACATCCGTATTACCGATCCGGAGGGCCCGCATTCGGAACCGCAGGGGCACACACTGCAACCCCTAACACACCACCTTAGCCGGTCGTGAGGGAGCGTTGCGCTGATGCGGTGTAGCGCAGTCGCTGTGTGACCAGCATTACTAGTGTTAAGGGTTGCGAAGGGTTGATGATGTGTCAGGATACCGGAATGGGGCGGCAGAGCAAATCAGCAGCAGAAAAGGCAGGGCAGCTAGCCGCATAACCCGTAGCACTTTTAGGCTTTTAGTAGAAGAAGAAGTTAAACCGCCCCCCCTTCACCCCCTCCAATTAAACAACCATGCTACGCCACGCTCTGCCACAAAACATATGCCCTTATGCCCGGTAACGTTAACCAACAACCCTGGATCATATCAGAGTACCACTATCAGCTGCTGCTGCTGCGTGCTGCTGTCAGACTAACCCTCTATATCACTTCCTCTATCTTTCTCTCTCTCTCTCGCTCTTTCTTTCTTTCTTTTACACTCTGGCAAATGCAGGATGTACCATTAAAAAAAATTAGAAAATCCTTTATCGCAGTTCAAAGCCATTTTTGTAGGTTCTCTACTGTTTTAAAACATCTAAATTGGCTCAATATTTCATTGTTTATCAAAAACAAACAAAATGTAGTGGGTTTTGTCGGTCTGCTTTCTCAATTAATTTCTCCAAGCGGTTAAGAATTCGAGAACAGCCTTCGGTAACATAGGAGTCCAACATGGAAGGCCAGAATTTGGTGATAAACGATTGCAAGTGAGCCAGCCAGTATGGTGTGACGATTCACAGGTCTTAGGCCGAACAAATGCCCATACTGAATAGCCCAACCGATTCAATTCAGGACCGCTTGGAGAGCATAAATCATTCGACCAGAAATTCATGCTCCCCTTCAAACTGGAAATGAAAACAGGAGGTATTTTCAAACCATTAGAGACAACTGCTCCAAACATCATTATTTCAGCGGGGATCTTGAAGGTGAACTTGAATTTTATGTTCTCTGAAACATCTCCTTAATCTTCAGGGTCAATACGAACCTATTCGTGCGGGAATTCGTTGCTGGATCAATCGTGAAAAGTGTCTCATCAGAGAACACGACAATCCTGTTTCTTCGTCTTCAAAACTGACAACAAATGTCTCGATCGCTTTTATCAAAGATGTTTTATCCTTCTAACTATTAAATTACGCTTCACCCTAGCTCTAGAAGGTGCTTTTTGGTCATATTTGGCCAACCGATGCATGGAGGATCTTGAGATATTCGTCTCTTTTGCAAGCTGTCGTATGGATCGCACTGGATTTCGCTAGCTTTTGCTCTCACCGATCTTACCACTTTTTTCTGTGCGCTCAGATCGTTGCCGACCACTACCGTGTTTCCTAGGCCTTGGCCCTTCATGAATAGAACCTGTAAGTCCTGTAAACAATGCCAAGATTGCGTCCGAGAACCGCTGTTATTTCTATGAGATTTTTCTTGCGCGTGAAGCAAACTCGACACCTATCACCTTTGAGTACATTTTTCCGAACAAACATCCTTTGCACGAGTACTTTTTATACATCATTTGATAGATACGAGTCTCACGAATACGCCAATACCCCATAATGCCATACTGGTGTTAGAAAAATGTCCAAAACAGAGCAATGAAAACTTTCTCATTTTTTTATGGTACACCCTGTAAAAGCTAAAAGCCCTTTACGCACACACCGCATTCTGACAGGACAGGAGAATAATCGTTTGAGCAATAATAAGTAAGATATGAGCGCCACGCTTAGTGGCAGTGTTCCTGGGCATGATATGACAGTACATGGCGGGCACGGTTCTCGGATTCTTTTGCTGTAGTATCTCCGGTGCCTCCAGTTATTCGTCCGGACAGAGCACAGAGACCCAACTGTATAGGCCAGTAGGCGAACCGGAGGACATACTCGTGAGAGCAGGGTGCGTGCGTGAGTGTGTGTATATGTTTGTGTGTGTGTAACACCTGCCCTAACAACTGTCACGCTCGTGTGAATGGCGCTCAACAGCACAAACCAAACAACCAATGCACAGGGAATGGATATCAGCAGCATCAACATACGCACCGCACCGCTACGGATCCTGCCTCAATCCTGGCGCGCTTGAACAGAAACACAGACACACATAAACAGCCACAGCAAGGCACAACCATTGATTGCGTTCTCACACCTCGTGGTGCGCTATGGTGGACGCATTTCCTGTTCGATTTTACTTACTACTCGCTCCCATTAATACCGTATCAGGCTGTTGCTACTCGTTCGTTGCAACAGACATGTAAAAAAAAGAAAAGAAACAAAAAACGCCTACGTATCCTATCGGCTGTCAATTCACACAACCTATTACCGTATTCACTTTCTTTTTCAACATCAATCATGTCTTGGCATCCACTTTTCTTCGATTTTTCTCCTTACTTTCTATCACTATCGTTTGCACTATTTGCAATCTCGCTTATCTGTCGCTCTCTCTCTCTCTCTCTCTCTCTCTCTCTCTCTCTCTCTCGAAACAGAGAGAGAGAGAGAGCTGTTTCTTCTCATTTGTTTGCTCCTACACACTACATTTTCCTATCTTTTGATCTTTATCATTCGGATCGCTGCTCTTCTACTCGAATACTGACACTTTTTTCTTCAAGCTCACCCATTCCTCGCCCGCCTCGTGTCTTGCTCAGGTAGCTTTGAACGATTTATGAGTCTGTGCTTTGCTCCAATGCTCACTTTTGATCCGTCCGTTCTTTGTGTTTTCTTTTGTGCTCTTTTACTCTCTTGCTCTCGGTTTTGTCTGTTTTAACTGTTACTCTTTTTTCCCGTTCCGCGCTGGCCTAATTGGCACTTTGGAATCAAGTTATTGCAAGAACTTTGACCAATGAATTCCTAAAACCCATCTCCCATCATACACCCTAAAGTTATTCCTTGTTTCCCACCCCTGTTTCTCTGCTCCTGGCGCTGCGTATACGTTATGCGTACGTCCTGCGAGGGTAGAGGATTATTAGAGCAACTCGAGATGAGGGATTAATGGCCGCACCAATGGCCAATGGCATGGCCCCCCTTCCACCTCCTCCCTGCATCCCACATCATCTCGTAATTCATCAACGGAGAATTTATATATTTTCAGAAACATGCCGCAATAGTATTTTCAGTGAGCCATTGCCAGTGCCCAATTCGCAGCAGTTGCTTTACTAAAGGCGGGGACTTCGGCATTTAATTTATTTTTTTGTGACACATGACACATTTTTTCCTGAATGCTGATCCTTTCAAGAGTATTATGTAAAAGTTTTGGACCTATCGAAACATAACTGACAAAGTTATAGATTTTTGAAAGGCTCCATGCACCTCGTTACTTTGAAGAGCGTTTCCGAAAACCAACGGTTTCAAAGTTGGTGCTCATCGTACCGTAGAAACTACTGGGCCGATTTTTTGAAATTATTAACACATAATTTTAACGCTCCTTGCCAGGTAGTCCCGTCAAGATATCATTAAATTTGTTGATACTTTTTTTTTTAAATAATTATGTAAAGTTCGTTTTTTTTTGGGAAAATCTCAAAAAGCATCACTTTTTCAACTTCAAAAATCTGCCAAAAATCGAAAAATGAGACTATCAACAAAAACTCTCCGGGACTACCTAGATAAACTTATAAACTTTCTAACGAATAGCGATTTTTGTATTTCGAATGACCCGGCATGTCGCTACGATGGGCACCGTAAAAATTACCTTTTCGACGACATGCCTACCAAAATTTGATGCCACGGATTAAGTTTTCAATGAATGTTGCTCAAAACAATACCAAATATTCTTCAAAACGTGTCGTTTAATATGCCATTCATTTGAAAAAATACAGTTGAATGGTAACGTCACAAAAAATCGTCAAAAACGGTCTTGTTTTTTGGGCCCCAAAAAAACCGAAGTCCCCCCTTAATGCTCCAGCGCTGAGTGTGTATGTGTGTGTGTGTGTGTGATGTGCCTGAATGGTTTAGGATGCGCCTCTCCTAACTGCTGTAGCAGAACTCCCCCTCTGTTCAACATATATGCCATTTTCTCTGTTGCATCCTTCATCCCTTTTTCCTGGTTCCTTTCGCAGGTCTACTGGAAGCAAGCGATCTTTCCATACATTAGTTGTACGGCCGCGATCCCTCGGGGTTCGCTAGGGAGCAATTCCTCTCCAGCCGACACAACGAGCCGTAAAGGGCGAGTCCTTCGAGCTGTACAAGGGGATCCAATAACTAGTGTTCGAGCAGCCAAATTCGTAGCCGATAAAACGTCAGTCCCTTTTCTCTTCTCTTCTCTCTCTCTCTCTCTCTCTCTCTCTCTCTCTCTCTCTCTTTCCTTCATACAAACACACGACCACTGTCTTTTTCATTCCATTCTATCTCTTCTTCATAATTGGTAGCTCCCTTTATACCGATAATTAAGAGGATAAGGCAATCATAATGGTGGGCTCATTTCTGCACCAAAGCAATACGACTAGGGACCACGACCGTTTCCATTCTACACGGCCCGGGGTCCTTGGCGCACACACGCAAGCACGCACACGCCCACACCCATATATTCATACACGCAAGTATTGTTACCTGATATTATTCTGCGACCAATTTTTCACTAAAAATCGCACACCTCGCCCGGTCCACGGGCAGGCCGTATAGCGCGTTGTGTTTTATACACTGCTTGTTTACTACTTTTCGATCCACTATCTACGAGCGCACTTGAATAAACTTCATAGACATGGGAGCACCAACAACGAGCAGAAGGTTTTTGGGGAGGGAGAAGTACCATTGCGTATTGCGTATTACAAAAAGGCGCCATAACGCAAGTTTCCAGCTTTCAAATTCCTCCCAAAAAGCCGACCACAACGAGTCGTTTCATGGGTTAAAGGCTGGTGTCCATTCGTAGTAGCATAGTTTCCGTATCAAGCGGGTCCACACATAAACACACACTCGCACACAAGCGCACACTCATACGAGCAACGTGGTTCTAGGCGCTGAAAGTGTATTGGGTTGGTTCGCAAGATGAGCAGATTGAGGGAAAGGTGTTATTGAATGGCTCAGGATGCATTTTCCGGAGCATCCATTTGTCGCTGCTGTGTGCTGATGGGAAGGGAAGGGTTCGATGGAAGGGATTTCGTTTTTTTTTAAGGGAGTGGGAGTTTGATAGGAAGGGTAACAGTGTGGGAGTGGATGGGTAATGTAAAGATAAATATGAAAAGTAGGAAAAAATCACAGGACAACCGATTGTCGTTAGAAAGAAATAAAAGAGAAAGAAAGAGAGAGAGAGAGAGAGAGAGAGAGAGAGAGAGAGAGAGAGCGAAAGAGAGAGAAAGAGAGAAAGTCACGTCAAACCAAAACCAACACTAATAAAGATTAAATAAATTATTCGAAATATTTACATTACAATTCGCAAGAAAAGCAACAAAAAAAACACAACAAAGAAACGGAAAAAATGTAGCATGTTTGTGTCTCTCTCGTCTCCGTCTTGATTTTACATTTCTCTGTTTCTGTTCACTTCTGGGCATTAATAATCGCGGTTCTCGCTGAGGTGCACCCTCGATTGTGACCGACAGCCACTACCAGAGCGCTAATCTTTAGCGTGCAGCGCAAGAGCAAAGCGCAACAGGAGGTTCTGTGTCCAACGTTCTTATCATACCGTGCATGCGCCAGCAAACCATGACTACACATTTAAAATCAAATCGCCGCTTAGATAGGAACTGCAACGGGAAAAGGTGGAGCCATTTTTGCACACCCGGTTACCGTCATCAATCGCTCGTTCTCTCATCAAATGAAGATCGCACAATCAAGCATCAGATGAAGTCCTAGCTTGAAGCCGGCCATACGATTACCAGATATTGCAGCCAATCGGATTGAAGGGCATTCCACAGGTTAAGGGGGGCTTTGGTAATTTCTGGCCCAAAAAAGGCCCGTTTTTTGACGATTTTTTGTGACGCCAACCATTCAACATTATTTTTTCAAGCGAATGGCATATTAAACTGCATCTTTTGAAGAATATTTGGTTCTAGTTTGGAGAAGATTGATTGAAAAGTTCATCCATGGCATCAAATTTTGGTAGGCATGTCGTCGAAAAGGTAATTTTTACGGTGCCCATCGCAGCTGCGTGATGGGTCATCAGAAAAATGCAAATCGATACTTGTTTGAAAGTTTATAAGTTTAGCTAGGTATCCCCGTTGAGTTTTTGTTAAATTTCTTATTTTTTGAGCTTGGGCTGATTTTTTAAGTTGAAAAAGTGGTGCTTTTTGCGATTTTACCCAAAACAATGAGTTTTTCATAATTGTTTGAAAAAAAGTAACAACAATTTTCATGAAATCTTGACGGGGCTACCTGGCAACCAGAGTGTACAGATTATGTGGTAAAAATTTCAAATCAATCGGTCCAGTAGCTTTTACGGCACGATGGGCACCGGAGCCTTGTATGAAACGCGGATATTAAAAAATCTATAACTTGGTCGGTTTTGCTTCGATTGATCTAAAAATTTTACACAGCGTTCTTAAAAGGATCACCATTCAGGGAAAAAGGTTAAAACTATGGGTCACAAAAGAATGAAATACCGAAACCTCCCCTTAACACGAAAGACTTTGGCGGGCGGATTGGGTAGTTCTATCAAATTTTGGACTTCGTACCGGTTATGAAGTAATCTTTTCTACATCTATATTATCTGCCGGCCTGTTTGTTTTTCCCTGAATGCCCTGCAATACCGAAATAGCCGATCGATGTGTTGCTGGGACGGGACGGGACATGACAGTTTATAGTTACCCGCTTCGCTGATCCTTTCAGGTAATTTCAAAAGTGACGCACAACTGTGGCTGCCGATCGGGTGATTTAAAAATGTTCAAAAACTGTTCAAAACAAGAAAGCAGCTGTTTGTAATTTTTGTCGTATTACAGCAAAACGAAGTCCAAAAACTGGAATCCTATCACTCACCTCAGCCAGGGATATAAAATTTCTCGGCAAATATGAACAAAAAAACATCACAAATAATTAAATTCAATCGAATAATTGTGCGACCCGCCGTGTAAACCGTGGTGTCTTGTCATGTGCGAGCGAGAGAGTGGAGAGGGCGAAGTCACATTTTCGCCTTCGCCATTGACGTGACGTACCGAGCCTAAACTTTATACGGCGGGGACGCCGCATTTTCGGTTTCCAGCACCACCACCACACCACCACCAGGCCAGTCTGGAGCGTACCACTGTGCTCGCCGAGAGCTCAACTTTTGCGTGAAGCCAAGTGGATTGCACTTCCTGCTCTTTCTGTTAGTTTTGTGTGGCAAAACTAAGTAGTAAGTGAAACGCGCAGTGTACTACTGTCTGCCTGCGTGCCCGCCCGGCGTCTGTTGCACGCCGTTTTGGAGTTTTATTTGTTTGACAACGCGCCGCACTGCTTGCTGGAAGGAGGAAGCTGGCAGGAATCAGTGAATTCGATCGGATTCGACCTGGAGTTGGTGAAGCAAGCAAGAAACAGGTAAAAAAAAAGCCCGCGGTAAGCGGGCGCCAAACCAGCTAAAACGTTTTTAGGGGGGAAGAGGAGCGTTTGTGGCGGGGTATCGCAAAAGCGCACAGACAACAGGCGTCGGAACGGGCCAAGTTTGACAAACTGACGAGCTGCCACAGTTTTCCTACAGCAGCCAAACGTACACGATTTTACCAGACGGCGATTCGCAAGCACTCCGAGCGTTGCTTCAATCAACCCCTTGATGGGGCCCCGGGGGGTTTTCTTCTTCTGCTACTTCAACTTGTGTGTTGTGAAAAACACAAGCAGTCATCTTTCAACACCGACTAGGCGCTACGGGATCCGCGATAGGGCATTCATATAATATTGGGTATTAATAATATTTGGCATTTTTTTTTAGACCGCTACCCGCTATAAACCCCTTCCAGGGGCCACCGGGTGCTAAGGTGTGTAGAGGTGTGTGCGCGCGCGTGTGTCGGCACCGGGGACGCGCTGAGTCCGCATGATTTTGAGCGGGAACATCACATGCTGCGTTTATATGCTTCATTCATGTTACGCGCTGCCTGCAACCCCCCCTAGTGTCAGTCCGTGCGTACGGGCGAACACGTGCATGCATGTGTGTGTGCGCGCGCGCGCGCGCCCGCCCGCCGCCCGCCATTGACGTTTTATGTTCGGTCGCCTTTGACAGCGGCGTTTGTGCGGGGGCTTCTGGCTTCTGGAGTCTGCCTGCTGTAATTATAACGGGTTGGCGTGGAAAATTTGCTTTTATTTGTAGAAATTTGTGCATCGAGCATAATTGAGCCCGGAAAAGTCACCCCCTCCCGTTCGGAGCATGTTCTCGCGCCGTACCCCCGGGGGCCAGCCTGTGATCTGTGGTGAGTACAAATAGGCTGCTTGGCTGGCTGGCTTGGTTTTTCGCGCGCGCGGTGGCCTTCTGGTCCACAATATCACCAGGGGTGTGTGTGCTTGTGGGCACGGTTGCAGCGGTACGGTTGCGGTGCAAACGGAGCACCAGGTACCAGGTGGATGCACGCCGAATTTTGAAGAATGTCGAAAGAAGGGCCACCAACACCGACGATTGGTCGGTGCTGCTCCGTTTGAATAGGTATAGGTGTATGGGGGGAGGGGAGATGGGGAGTCTCAGTCTCAGACGCACTAAAGCTGGCCATCCACTAGCAAACCCCCGTCCCCGGGACACCCAGGGACTGTGCTCCATCGCGTGAAAGAGGCTTAGAAGGTTGGTTAAAGTGTGATCCCTTTTTTTTTTCACCTTCCCTTGCGGATATGCCCCCTTTCAACTGACAGCTATAGCAGCGAAGCTCAAGCGCGAAGACGCGAAACTGAAGCGCCCCTCGTCTCGTGCGGCTGCTGTCGGATAGCAGTGTGTCAGGCGGCCAGGCCTCGGTGCGTTGTTGTGTCATTAAGTCACGTTAAGTCTGCCTAACGCGCCTGGTTAGACACAGGGCACAGGGTCGCAAACAATTTTTGACCATTTTGAGCCCCCCTCGCAGCCAGCAGCGGCCGTTAATCCGTGCCAATTCGTTTATCCGACGCGCTGTGTTTGTGTATGCTCCTCTGTGCCACAAATGGGCCAACAGCACCCCGTGCGTCCATCGTAAATGAACCATTCTACTTTCATTCTGTTCTGTTTTCCGGTGTTTGCTGCTGCTCCTCCCACTGCTGCTGCCAATGCTGCTTCGGTTATCCTTTTCCGTTCATCAACCAGGCCACCTGACCAGCGCAAAATAGGAACCAATCGGCACGCAGCCACTACAGCGAATCCGCACAGTGAAGCTATCACTCGACAAAACGTACGACGCCCTCCCCCAAACCAACAACAATCAACTAACGCCTACAACCTAGGAGGCGCCATTCGGCGACGAAGAAGACGACGACGACGATGCCTCTGCTCCGGAGGCAGGTGTTCCAGAAGGCGGCCGGAACGGAGCGGCTGCGGGACAGCGATGAGGTGTTTTTCTGCGAGCCCACCGGTGAAATCTTCAGCAGCTATGAGTAAGCACCGCGAAAAGAGTGTAACGCCAGTGTGTCTGTGTGCGGGTGCGTGCGTGCGTGCGTGCGTGCGTGCGTGCGTGCGTGTGGATGAGCGTTCAGCTCGCGAAGGAGATGCGTAAACGCACCGGCATTCCTACCTTTCGCATGCTCCGTCGCGTTCACATTCTTCCACCTTCCACGCACACACGCACACCGGCCGCATGGGGCGGCGACCGCGGCACGGGACTGCCTCCTCTATAATCTTCTGTACCCTTGCAGGGATTACTTTCATCGCGTGATGCTCATTTCGTCGATCGTGTGGAGCTGTGCGCTGACGGGGCGCCCCAATCTGACCTACGCCGAGGCGCTCGAGTCGGAAAAGGCGGCCCGGAAGCTGCTCAAAACCTTTCCCGACGCGCTCAAGGGACCGTTTCTGCTGGTGGCGTCGCACACAAAGCGCACTTCAATCAACGAAATGCATGAGGACGTGTACAGCTACATCAAAGATCAACTGTTCAAAGGCGAGGTGGTCGATGCCCTCGACCCGTCCGGCAAAACATATCGCAGGGCTAAGATTGTGGCGGTCACACTGCACAGGTAAGCAGCAGCAACAGCAGCAGCGAGCACCGCAAAAGATCGCAATCAATTTCAACACACTGCAATTCGTATTGCCGTGTCGAGGTCAGTTCGGAGTTGAATCGCGAAGCCCGCGTAACCTTTCTGCGTAATGCGTTTATGAATGCAACAATGCTACGGCGCCAATACGCTAGACGCCGGCTAATTGATCCTTTCACTACCCGGATCTCGCATGATCGCGCTAGCGGTCCTTTTCTAGCCTTTGCGCGCCGTTCGCCATACGCACTGCTTTCGCTCGTGCGCGCGCACACACATTGAAAAGAAAAATGACGAATCTCGGGATGCGTGTGAACGGTGTTTGTGTGTATGTGTGTAGAATTGCGTGAAGGAAGAGAGAGAATTAATATGTTTATGTAAACAACAAAAGCTAGCTCGTACGCTAGCACGCATTTCTTTTTTCTTCGTTGAACGTTGAAGTTGAGCAAACGCATGTTTGGCTAATTAGCCGGGCCTAATCAATGGTTTCAATTGTTAAAACACCACGAGAGCAAGCCGGCATCTGGCAGCGTGCTAGATGAATGAACTGAGCGCGCTCTCTGATTTTGGAACATTGCCCTTCCTGCTTTTCTTTGCAGCAACTCCCCGTCCAAACAGAATGGCGAGCTACCCGCCGGGAGCTCATCGGTGGCGCCCGGTGCGCCGATCATGCTCTACACGATGGCGTCGAACGATGGCAAGGGCCCGAGTACGTGGATCACGCTGCCGGAGGTAGTGAAGCGCGATCGTAGTTCGATCACGCGCGACAAATGCAAGCTGTTCCTCAAGCAGCACGTCGAGGCAGGCCCGGGCGGGATACTGCGCATCAAGGAGCGCTCGATGCGCCAGTACGTTGAGGCGGAGGGCTGGACCAACGATCAAGTGTTCTTCGGTAGTGTACCTGATTTTGAGCTTTCGAGAAGGCGCAAGGATAAGGAGGTACGGAGCGCCAACAAGGAGCCAGGAGCTGGGGCAGAGGTACAGCTTGTGGAGGGCTCGAGCGAGCGTGAGGTGGCGAGTAAGGGTGTCGCCAGCGGCAAACAGCAGCAAGCGCCGAAGGGTGTTAAACGGAAAAAGGCGACCAAGAATGCAGCAACCGGTAAGGGTGGTGGGAGCAAAAAAGAGAAAAAAGCTGGAACGACGAAGCCGGGGGCCGGCGGCAAGGGGCAACAGCAGATGAACATTACCAAGTACCTCGACGCCCAGTCGCTGGAGGCGGCGGCCGCGGCCAAGGCGAAGAGTATGACAGAGGAGCTGGAGCGGCTGAAGGCACGGGCGGCAGCCGAAGCGGCTGCCAAAAAGCGGCACGAGGAAGAGAAGGCCCTGTTGACACAGCAAACGACACTCGCCATCAAACGGTACAACCTGGTCCTGGACGATCTCGAGTTGACCGACCAGCGCGTCGTACCTGTGCCGCGCCGCGTTAGTACCCTGATCGAGGAGCAACACTTTAGCGATTTCGTGTTCATACTGGAGTTCATGAACTCGTTTACCGATCTGCTGTCGCTGCGGAACAAGTTCCCGAACGGGCTGACGATGGAGCTGCTCGAGCGGGCACTGCTGCAGCGCGAGGTAAATGGTCCGCTGGGGGACATCCTGCAGGTGCTGCTCAGCACCATCTTCGCGCAGCAAGCGGAGGAAGAGAACGAGGTGGACGTGCGGTACGATCGGCCCGAGAACATCGCCCAGAAGCGGCTCACGGTGCCGGAGCAGGCGCGAGCCCGCGACGCCGCCGTTTGGATCGAGAAGCACTTCAGCACACCGCTCAACGAGCTGCCCATGGATTCGACCACGATATCGGAGTTGCTGCGCCTGCACTTCCTCTCGTCCGGCGCACTGGTGGAGGAGAAGGCGGCGAAACATCGGTACTGTAACCGGGGCGGCTACAACTCCGCCGACGATCCCGGCTTGCGGCTGGTGCAGGACTTTCCGCACATCTTCCGGGCGCTCCGGTCGTACCCGGTCTATCAGCTGCCGGTCGGCGATGTCATTCAGCTGCTCTGCTGCCTGATACACCAGCTGCTCACGTACAGTGCAGTGCGCGAGCTGGTCGAAGAGCGTGTCGAGAACGCGCGTAACACGCGCATCCAGTTCCAGTCGGCACGCGTCGCCCAGCGCCGCCTCACGCTCAAAACGGGCTCGCTGAAGTATCTGGCGCGGGAGGAGTTTAAGAAGGAGCTGGCAGCGTTTCAGGGCAGCGAACCGGAGAGGGAGCAGCTGCGCAAGCAACTCCAGGAGAAGCTGGACGAGCAGATCGCGCGCATCGATACGGAGGCGCAGCAGAAGCTCAAAATCCTGCATCAGCAGTCCGAGAAGCTGAAGGAGGACTTCTTCGACTACCAGATTTATCTCGGCACGGACCGGAGCTTCCGGAACTACTGGCTGTTCGAGTCACTGCCCGGGCTGTTCGTCCAGCACGACCGTACGCTCGCTGGCCGTTGTCTCGACCGGCTAACACCCAACATTCCGTCACTGGCGAACTGTGCCACCGAACAGCGGCGGAAGTTTATCACCAAGTGCATCATGCAGAACGGGCAGCAGCAGCAACCGATTAGCAGCGAGCCGGGTGAGGAGATCTACGAAGAGTTGCTTATTAGGGGCAGTGCGGCGCTGGAAGAGATGAGCCGACGAGGGGCCCAGAATGCAGCGAATCCAGCCACCGTACCAACGGTAGCGGCAGGAACAGCCGCTGATGAAGCAATTCCGCTGACGAACGATGACGCGCCACCGGTCATCGTCATTGACCTCGACAGTCCCGACGAGGAGTCCCCGGCGACGACAATAAAGGCTACGCTTCCAGTAACGGCTTCCAGCAATGAACCGCCAACGAATGCGCAACTGATGATGTGCACGGCAGACAGCAGGACGTGCCCGGTGCACGGTCAGCCGGGTGATGAGCACGCCGGTCCGAGCTGGGGCTACTTCGCGACGGCCGACGAATTGGACGCCCTGATCCGGAGCCTCAACGTGCGTGGCTTGCGCGAGAAGCAGCTACGCGAAACGTTGGAATGCGAGCGCGATCTCATCCTGTCCCACATTGCCAACTGTCCGCAGGAGAAGCTATCGATCGAGCGGCAGAATCGAATGGCGCTGCTGGCCGAACTGGTGACGCGCCACCAGAAGCGGTACGATGCACCCAACTTCAACTATCCACCCGGCACCGAACCGAACGAGATCATGGAGGCCGTGTTTCGGGACAATCTGCTCGAGCTAGAGGCGAAGATTACGGTCGGCTACCTAGGGGTGATGAAGGTGCGCGACCGGGAGGCATGGCGTAAGGCCATCATGTCGAACGAGTACGACCCGCAGACCGACGAATCGCTACAGTGGGGCCAGAAGCGGCTGCTGGCGGTCACGAATGCCGTTGCCAAGGCTAGCGGTGGTGGTGGGGGGGACGAGGGTCAGCCTGCGTTAAAGGAAGAACCGTTGGCAGACGGTGGGGGTGCGGGTGCACCCTCGCCCTCGCATAAGAGCGTTGACGAGGGAGGACAGCAAGGGCGTGGCTCGGATGACGAATCGGACGATGAGATGGAGCGGCTCCTGTCGAATGCCCGCGATCCGGGATACAATCTACCGGAGGTACCGTCGGCCAACTGGAATCTCGCCCCACTACCCACCCTGGACGACACCTGTAGCTTCCCGCTGCACGATTCCGAGACGCTGCAGCGCAGCGTGCACACGCTCGCTCGGGCGCTCCTGCAGATCGAGCAGTGCATTGAGCAGAAGTTTTTGCGCCATCCGTTCGGGCCGAAAAAGGACCACAAAGATCGGACGGTGATGCTGCAGAAGCAGAGTCAGGGGCTGAAAAATCTGGTCAAATGGGAAGTGTCGCTAATGCGGTCGACATCGTTCGCGCAGCTCTTTCTGCACTACAACGTGCTGTACGATGCGATCTACTGGTCACGGTCGGCCGAGCGTATCAGCTGCATGATCTGCCGGCGCAAGGTCGACCCGGACCTGACGCTGTTGTGTGACGAGTGCAACCGGGCCTGCCACATCTACTGCCTGAAACCGAAGCTCAAGGAGGTCCCGGCCGGCGATTGGTTCTGTATGAAGTGCCGACCAGAGAACTTCAAAGCAAAGCAAGGGCCGGCCAAGAAGAAGAAACCGATATTCCAGTGGGAGGATCGGATGGACGAGGAGAAGGAAGATGAATCGTCGGCTGAGGAGGAGGACGAAGAGGGTTCGCTCGGTGGTGGAACAGCCGATCAGTACATCGACAGTGACGAGGAGTATGCGGTCGGGAAGGTGACGAAGCAAGGTGGTGGCACCAAGGCAGCATCGAACGTAGCAGCAGCGAAACTACCACCGACCAGCAAGGCCACGAATACTGCCAAAGTCACAACGACCCGCAACAGTCGATCGGCGGCGGCGGCGGCGGCGGCGGCGGCCGCGGCTGCTACCGGAGCGAACGGCGGAACAGGGACGGCCGCATTCGGGAAACAACACCACCACCACCACCACCAGCAGCACGCAGACGACGACGGTTTCGATGAGGATTACGAAGAGCAAGAAGCGGAGCAAGAGGACGAACGGTCGGCAAATGGTGAGTCGCGCGAGTCAACGGTCGAGCGGGCCACCACTCCCAACGAGGAGCGCCGCGAATCGAGACGACGAGCTGCTGTCACCAGTGGCACCAAGCGAAACGCTTCGCAAAAGGAAGCGGACAGTTCGAGCTCGAAGCGGCCGCGCCGATCCGCAACCAAGCGCTCCACCTCGCTCACCAACACGATTAAAATCTCACCGAAAATGGTCAAGGCTGCGAGAACAAGCGGCGGCGGTGGTGGTAGCAAGCGGCACCGCGACGAGGACGAGGATGATGACGATTACGAGCTCGGGGACAGCGAGAACGAACCGCTGGTGATCCGCGTGAGCACCCGCCACAACCGCAACAGCAGAGGCGGCCAGCACCGCCGATCCTCGCACCTGAACGGCAACGATCGGAATGGCGGCACCGGCGACGAGCTAGAGTGTTGCGGGGGCTTTGGTGCCGGATCGCGTCGTTCGCGCCGTACCGCCGACGATCTGCCGCTCAACTCGGTCGCTCTCTACACGCTCATCGATGACATACTTAAGCATCCCAACTCGTGGCCCTTCAACCGGCCCGTCTCGGCCAAGGAGGTACCGGACTACTATTCCGTCATCAAGACGCCGATGGACTTTGCCCGCATCAAGTCGAAGCTCAACATGGGCGACTACAAAATCAACGAGCAAATGCTGAGCGACGTGCAGCTCGTGTTCCGAAACTGTGATCTATACAACACCGACGAGACGGATGTGTATCGGTAAGTAGCGATGTGTGAGGGTGTGAGTTTGCACCGCGGTAACCTCAGCTCCACCACCTCAATGCCACTGCCTTCCACATCCATTCCACAGCATCGGTAGAGATCTCGAGAGGTACGTGGTGAAGCGATGCAAGGAGTTGAACCTTCCGTTCCAGCCCAGCGATATGCAGAAGAGTGCTGCTAATGCTGCTGCTGCTGCTGCTGCTGTTACTGCTGCCACTTCCTCTCCCGCCAACGGAGCCTTCTCGTCCACGCGCAATCTAAATGGATCAGCAGTTCAGTCACCCAACCCTCGGTACAGTCACGGCGGTGGTGACACCCGGCGTTAAAACAGAAAACCATTGGTAAGGGGTTGAGGGAGCATGGGATGTGGTACCACCCTGTCGGCGAGCGTGTGGTGGATTTGCGATGGAATGGTTTTCTTTTTTCGTATCCTTCTTTTCTCCTTATGTTTAAAGGCAAATTATCATTATGGTATTAACGTTATTCGGCACCGTTTTATGTTTGTTGCCCAATATGGCCCTCTGGCCTCTTGTCGCACTACCATTATTTCGCGTCGAGTCGATGGTCGCCGGCTCTCGAGGACATGATTTCGATGATATTGTAAATTTCTTTCTTTTTTTCGAGTGCAGTAGGAGGTGGGGTGTGGGGTTGGGTGGCGGCCTTAAGACGTGCCCATTCCCGCACCTTGCTTTGGGATTGAATTCTCCGATTGTAATATTGAATTGGTTAATTGTGCGTTAACTTTCTGCCGATCGGCCCCTGGTCAGCTGGCGGGGTTTTTTTTTTTGCCGGCAATAGCGAGAGAAAGAAAGGGCACGTTGCGCATTCTAGCAACACGTGCGTCTCACACATTGCGTGTATAGCTAACTAGGAATTAGTGATTGATCTTATTGTTTCATCTTGAATAAAAGCATAATGTAATTGCCCCTTTACTTTGTAAGTAGCAAAGCTTGCGACGTTGTTCTACTGTTGGAATGGTTCGGACGTTGGTTTGTTACAGTGAGAATGACAAAAGGAGACGCACCGACTAGTACGCTTCATACAATCCGCCACAATTTATTGCCAGACCAATCATCCCCCCTTCCTTACGCCTACTGTCCGGGGCCGGGGCCCAGTCCAGGTCCGGGGGATTACTAAAGGGATGCTAGTGACCGTAGGCGCATCGCGCCGCTTGGATTCGCGCTCCACACTTTAGTGATGCTCTGCGTGTTCTTTTCGCTTCGATTCCGCCCATTTGGCTTGGTTGGCCGGTGAGTTGGCTA
>NC_064876.1:4352942-4402942 GCF_943734665.1 Anopheles aquasalis | reverse complement strand
CAACATGCCGGTCGGCATGCTCGAGTGTGCGTCGCCGATACGTGTCAGCAGCCCTGCCCCCGAAATCTTCGTCGATGGTTGCAGCGAGGGAAGGCAGGCGACCGTCTTTGGCGCCGGCAGCGGGCGTAACATGGTGCTGAACCTGCAGCCCGGCGGTACCGGTGGCGGCACCGTGCCCAGCGACAACGCGCTGCGCCAGCTGAAGAAGCTGACCAGCCCGCTATCGAACATCGGCAAGGGGCTACAGTCGCTCGGCGCTAATTTGGATCCGCGCAAGATTACCGCGAAGGTAAGGGTCGGGCCGGCCTCATTATGTCATCATGCAGTGCCTGCAGTCATCTCACCAAACTCCTCATATTCCTTTTCCAGAGTCCGGTTGCTCCCGTGCGCAGCTCCAACACGGTGCTGGCCGAGATCAAGCTGCTGGAGGACAAGTGGGAGAAGGCTTGCTGTCGCACAAAGCTGATCGCTCTTTAAGACGTGCTGCCGGTGCACACCGATGCCTCGCATGGATCGCGCCAAGTCGCGATGCTCGGCACAGGCTCTTGCCAAACCGCATGCCGCCCACGGTATCCGCTTCTAGGTCAAACGACGGTCGTTCGCGGTATGCTTCACTGTATTATTGTGATTAGCTGGTCTGGTCGCAACAGCTTTGTGGGAAAGTGTTGCGGGGTGCACCCCTGCTAGCGACGGTCGAGCCGAGCTGCTAGGCTGCGCATGCACCTGCTTATTGGTACAGCATGAATATGCAAAAAAAAAAACAACCGTATTAGAAACAAATGCGTTCCAAAAACCCGGCTCTTCTACTATTCCACTTCTATTTAATGGACAAAGCGTGGCCCAAAACAGTATATATTCCATTAGGAGACAAAAAAAAACCATAAGTAGACGTTATAGCGAAGAAAAAAAAGGAATGTACTGTGAACAATCGATGCCGATAAATTGTAAAACCAAAGTCAATTATGTATAGCAAAGTGGCTAGGCGCTACTGCTAGGGCCGGAGCAATATTGTGATGTGTGCTGGAGAAACGGCTCCAGCGAAAGGGCCCAATAGACAGGGTCGACGACAGCCGGACAGCCCTGCGCTCCACAATGCACCGAACCGAGCAGGAATAATGCTTCGTAACCGGTGTTACATTAGTCAACCGAGCGGAAGCAGACAGGGACAAACAACGGGTGACAGCGATTAGTAGTATTCGTGTATCCAGCATTCTCATAGCTTAATTTGCGCGCCAACTGCGAGCGCTAACGGGCCGCACGGCTTTCACACGCAAGCATTACCGATACCGGTCCTCCGGTTAGGTTTGCGCGTTCCCCATCAGTTCCGCTCCTAATCGCCGGTCTGCAACAGCACATTCCGCGTTGTGCCGCACGTTCTATTACTACGTATTATCGTTCGCATGCTGGTATTAGTCTCACAGCTCATTCGTTGGCTGTTGGCCACCGCAGGCCACGCAGGATGTAGTTAGAGAGTTAACTTTAGGCAAAGCGTTGCTGCAAGCACTCGAAATTCGTTTTAGAATCGCGTCAGCGCGGGTAGGTTGATCGGCGAGGGCGTCACGTCGAGCTTGCTTTCCGGCGGCGTACCGAACCGAGAGTGTGTTGCGCTTATATTTATGAACTTATTCCCAATTTCACACCTAGCACACAGAAAAGCACATACAAAAGTTACACACAAGTAGGCGTTATTATACCGGGAAACATTATACCGATGTGAGTATCGCTTTGCACCGGCCAAACGAAACTAGTAAAAAAAAGGGCGTGCTGTTGAAAGGGGGTGTAGAAAACGGCCACTAGGTGTAAGCTAGGGCGAGACAGGTGCTTGCCTTCTTTGTTCTGTTGTGTGGGTTGACGTATTCCGTTGTTTAACCTTTAATACCATGTATGTATGTGATTTTTTTCCTCTTCTTCTTTCTTTACATTAACATTAAATTATTCGAAAGCTTTCCAGCTTGCCGCTGGTCCGTTTGCTTCCGATGAATCCGAGTGGATACAGCGTGTAGTGGGCCGGATCGCGTGATGCCACGTGCATTTGCCGCGTTATGATACCTCCGCCGTTATGCAAAACCAAAATAAACGTTTGGCCTTGGCCGCAACCGATTCCTGTGCGTGGTAATATAGGCTCCTGCTGTCCGAAAACGGTGGATTGTATCGCAGAAACTCTCCAATTCATTCCGTCGCTATTATTAGCTACTGTCTGCGCTGCAGGTGCGCTCGGTGTTCCGCAGATAGGTCAGCCGGTTCAGGGTCCTGCCAGTATTCGATCCCTGCACATATGGACCTCTAGCACAGCAGCTCGCGTATCGCTTTTTGCACAACCTTGCGCGACATCACTAGGGTTTGTGTTTGAGTGGACGGTAAAGGGCACCGGGATGAACTCCTGCTCCTTCCTGTGCACTTTCCCTCCCTACTTATTGGTCCTGGTTTCGTGACAATATCGAAGGAACAGGGCGATGTGGTGCGAGGGTGCCAAGGATGGTCGTCGCACGATAGCCGATTGTATAATAACAAATTGGATTTGCTACCCGCATCCCCACGGCTGCCTTCCTCACCGCCACCCTTGCATGGGCACGCGTGTGTGTGGGAGAGAGAGCGAGAGAGAGAGAGAGAGAGAGGGAGCAACACTTCTGGACCAATGTGAATGTGTGAAGGATGTCAATCTACAGCAATTTGATTGTGATTTCGTTTTAAGATAGGCCTTCCACCAACCCCCCCCCCCCCCCCCATTCACCACGGGGACGAAAGTAGGAGAGCACAGAGTGTAGGTGAGCGAGAGAGAGAGAGAGAGAGAGAGAGCGAAGCATCCATCGCGAAAAGGGAACAGCAAATCTGCATGGAAAAAAGGGGACGAGCGTGGGCTTTCTGACCGAGAAAGGGGAAGGGCGCGGGGTGGCTGGAATGGTGTGAGATTAATTTTCCGGACGACTTAACTTTTTTTCCTCCTCCTCCTCCTCCTCCTCCTCCTTCTCCTTCTCCTGTGTCTGTCTCGATAGAAAGGCGGACCGGCGAAAATCGCTCTTCACGCCATCGCCTGGCTCGGTGGCAGCAGGGGCGCCGGAGCGATTGGAGAGCTGGATTTTCCAGATCCTGCCGCAGCACCCAGCATTCCAGCCTGCAGCCGTGCGCGTGTGTCTGTGGCTCGTCCGAGGGATCGTTAAGTGCTTTTCGGGTTCGGGCAAACTGTGGGAACCCAAATTGACCGTCTTTAGCCGAGCATTGTCGCCGTTGCTGCTGCTGCCACCGTCACGGACAAGACGTCCTAGAGCGTGTCAGTGCGCGCGTGTATGTGTGTGTGTGTACTTTAATCCTCACTCAATTTTCCACCCTGCCCTGATCGCGCGCGTATTTTTCGCTGCTGCTGCTGCTGCTGCTGCTGCTACTGTCGAAGAGAGTTTTCCGGTGGAAATGTTTGCAATCCAGGGCAGGTGTGTGTGAGAGAGAGAGAGAGAGAGAGACAGGTGTACGCAGTACAGCGTACACTGCACGCACTGCAGCGTTGCTAATTTTCCACGCAAATGCTACATTGATAATTTGTCGGTCAAATATTTATCCGCTAATTACCAACGCGGCCGCTGTGGTCGGAGCCAGTTCTGGGGGGGGGGGGGGGGCCTATGGGGTGCCCGGGTGCTCCCTACCCTGATAGTGCTCAACAAAATGGCGGTGGAAATTGAATGCGAAGCGGTTCAACCCGAGGAAGCCAATTATCAGTTAATTTCCATTCGCAGCAACATTGCAGCGCTGCACGAAACGGCGGACGGAGTGACGATGCACCCTGGGGTCAATCAATCCCTGCTCGCCGTCTCACTTTCTCCCTTCCTTCCAGCTTCCTTCCTTCCAATCGGGTTCCAGTCACCACGCAGCCCCATTTGCAAGATGCATTCGTCGTCGTCGTCGTCGTCGTCGTCGTCGTCGTCGTCGCCGCCGGGACCAGCAGCACCAGCAATTAGGGTGAAGGGGGTCTCGCTCGGCTACTGCTAATCGCTGCTACACCGCCAACCGGCCAACTAATTGAGCCATCACGCGGGCCAGGGCACATTTTAGAGCGAGGGGACGCACGCGCCTCAATTCGCCGCCCCTAAGCGCTAAGCGCGCTGTACTGTTTTCCGCTGGCAAAACTGTTGCTGGCGGTGGCACGCCGGTACACGTGGACGGACGGCGGTTCGATTAGCGCCGCCGAAGAACGTCGAACGGTCCGCCGGTCACGGGGGCCGGATTGGCCACGGCCAAGTCGCGCCACATTAGCCGCCAGGCGGTTCTGGCGGGCCGAACGAAAAAAAAGGGAACGTGGAGACCGAGCACGTGTGGCGCCACGCACGCAGTGTCCAGTATCGTGGCAGCACCTGGCAGCGGCCTCATTGGTCCGACCGTGGCCTCGAAGGCCACCGCATCCGGGTCCAGTTGGGGTTTTTTTTTTTTTTTTTGCTTTTTGGGAGAATGAAATAAATTATTTTCAAATAATCGAACCGAATCAATCTTCCGGGTGATTGATTACCATTTACGCTTTGCGTCCCGGGGTCCTTGCCACTTCCCTTCTATTGCAGATCATATACACACACACGCGCGCGCGCGCGCGCCGTGAATGGCGGCTCGCAAATTGAATCCGCCGCAAAGTCAACAGAAGCGTCCGTCCGGACTGTGCGGTGTAGCAGGCCAGGAGAGGAAGAAGAAGCAGAAGGAGAGGTAGAGAAGGGGCCGGGAGTTGGGGGAAGATGATCGCCAAATAAACGCCACCCCGCGGGGGGTGGAGGACGGACGGTGTAATCTGTTGCCCCGATAGCGAGCTGCGCTGGATTTGATTGACCAGCCCGCCAGCCAGCCAGCTAGCCAGAATGGTGGTGGCATCGGTTTCTGCCGATAGTTTGCTCTTCGAATCCTGGCTCTGGAGGACAAGGCCCCCTTCAGAAGGCAAACAGCGCCGCGCGAACAGTCGGGCGTCGGGAATTGTGTTTTTTTTTTTTTTAATGTTGTATGCCAAGGCGATGTGTCGCAGGTAGTGGTCATAGGCGATGACAATAGCCACCCCCTTCTACACCGTGTCCAATATATTCTCGAACACTTTTTTGCTGGACGATTTTGGTACACCCAGCAAAATTAAAATAGCACCACCCAGTTTTTTTTTTCTTATAAAAAGACGAATAGTTAAGTTTCAATCAAATGCTTTGTGCTACATGTGCTAAAAAACAGTTACGGATTAAACTAGCATGAGTTTGTTTTGTTTGGTTTAGCCGTTTTTTTGGAAAATCCTGGAAAACCAAAAAAAGGATGCGAAATAAAAATAGCACCACTTATGATTTTCAACAAACATCCATCTGTGTTTCTCTAAAAATTCATCATGTTTTTGGCACTTGTTCATGAACTAACTGATTTCAACTGAACAGCTGATTGCAATTAAATGCGATTGCAGCAATAAAATCAGTGTTTCGAGACAAATCAAATCAGGGTTTCGAGCGTTAGATGACTGATTTGCTCTCAGTGTTGCAGAACTCGACATTTCAGCATGTTTACACAATCAAATTGCTTTCCGTTTTCATCAACACGACGTGTAACGGTTTTCTATGTGACTCAGATCCGGAAAATGGGTTGACCTGTCGATAACTTCTGTATTTTTATCAGAAAACCACGTTTTGTGCGTTGTGCATGGAGAGTTGCAGCATTCTTTTGTTGAAAAACAAAGGCCTGTCCCATCAATGATGATTCAAAAGTATCTCTAAAAAGTGTACATAATTCTCAAACTGCATTTTTGTTGTTCTTTAAGCCAACGGATGCCTACTTGAGGCGGAACAAGTTTTCCTATATTTTCAATGTGTGAGCGCCCAAGTTCCTGCCCATCTCTAAATCTAGTCATTGCGCAAATCGAGCTAGCAGTATTGTAAGTCATCTAACCCATCAAGGTTGACCTTTAATCTAAACTGATCGAGTTATTCCATTCTTCGGACAGGAAATGTGATTTTTCGCGAAGCTCAAATAATACACTTTACGTAGCTTAGTTAGTTTGTGTCCTCCTAGTCAGTAACTTCAAGTGCTCACTACCTGCCAGCATTTGTTGTACGTGACGTATAGTCACTGTCAGATCCAATTTTGCGCGGAGCAGCATTATACTGTAGCATTGTCCATTTATTCTTTGAAAAAAACCCACTTTTCTCCCCACAATTCTCGATAGGATCAAGAATATCCCTATTTTCAAAGCTCGCTGATTATGATAGGTTATAATTTTTACCTTTTCCTCGAAAGTAAGATGGTCTGATGGAATCATAGGAACTAAATGAAAAGGAAAAAAATGATTTCACTGCTAATTGCACGTACTTAGAGTCCTCTTTCATGTAACAGGATGTAACAGATAACCCAAAAAAACATCCCCAGGTTTTCAAAATGCGACTAGTGTGATCGTCTAGGGGGATATTTGCCCGCACGGTAAATTACCCCTATTTTTTACTGTAAAAGGCGGAAAAATTTACCCACCGTCCTATAAAAGATATCTTATGAAGAAAATAGTGAAATCTAGCGTGGAAAGATTATGTGGGAACGAAAATTATGTCTTCCAGCATGATGTAGCGCTCTTGGAGGAGCAATTTTGGTTCAAAAACTGGTGCAGGGACAATTTAACAAAATTTTTAAAGAAGAATGAATGGCCTCCCAGTTCATCAGATCTTTACTCACTTGACTTTAACGTTTGTTTATACAATTATTAAATCTAAACGAATAAAAGTTGTCTAATTTTATTCAGTTTGAAGCAACGATCCGAAAAAAAACAGGAGGAAATGTCTATAAAAGTCGTGCCACGTGCGTTGGACTTTAGAAGCGTTTGAAGCTCGTAAAAAAGGGTGCGATTTGGGTAATTCCAAAACCTATTTTTAAATTAATTTGTATGAGTTTCTCTTAAAAAAAACGCTTTGATGAAAAAGAATGGTCAACCCGTTAAGAAAATATAAATGATTGAATTTGTATAAGAACATATTGGATACGGTGTAGTCAAGCAAGCGCAGCGCAGACTCTTCTGTTTTGATTGACCACCACCACCACCTAGAACTACCACATTAAACCATAACCTCTATCATGCCTCACAACACAGCAGCAGTAGCAGCACCTGCAACAAACTGTAATCAACACACGCAACACAGGAACAGCTATGGGGAGAGATACGTACAAAGATGGTATCGAAAGGCATTCGGCCTACGGCTGGCCTATTTCTATTTATGAATAGCCCGAGAAACCCTGGCCTGACACCGTCGGCAATGGTCTTCGGCCTGCAGTCTCCACCGAATGGGGCTTAGATTTTGTTTTTTGTTTTTTTTTTATTTCAAGCACAACATTCCTGCTAGAACCATTCACGGAACGACACGGCATCTTGTTTCGGTGGGATGGGGTGGATGTGAAAAACTCAAGCAGCAAATTTATATGCATGTTTATTGCAGGTCCCGACTCGTAACGGGTGTATGGGCCACCCTTCCAACCCCGCTTAACGATTGCGCGCGCGCGCGCGCGCGCGAGGTCATGCAATCAACTGGACGAACAGGACGGTCAGGTGTTTTATTTTTTGTTTTGTTTTTTCGTTTTTCGCGCGTTTCCGGTGGTGCCATAAAATATGCCAGCAGTGCCCACCGAACGTGACGCGAGTGACCGCGCGACTAAACGCGGATCAGCTTTGGCCCCCAAAGGACCTCGAGGAGGATTTCAAAAATACATGCATGCGTCGCACGTCCGGCATTGCAAACTCTGGTCTGGGAAATGGTTGCCCCAAAACAAAACAAAAACAACAACAAACTGGAACAAAATCTGAAAACAACGCGAGAAGTAACGCAGAATTGGGGAAAAAATCGGATGCATCGCATGGAAACCATTCGCCATCGTGCGGACGCACTGCACGTCATTGTCGTCGTCGTCGTCATCGTCTGCATACCCGGGAGCCTCTGCTCGGATGGACGCTCGGCGGCGTCGACACGTCACAATTCTCAATTACACCCCGGGTTTCGGGAAATCGAAGTGCAGGGATCCGTGCTGGTTTGAACATTGAACTCCTGGCGCATCGCTCCAATTCAGTCGCGCCCTAGGGCTCCATCCGGAAGCCCGGAAGTCACAGAAGCCATCTTTTGGGCATCTATGACCGAGCTGGGCGAGTAATTCGTTGCCCGTTTTTCAGGCCGGCTATAATCCGCCTCTCACCCCGCCCCACAAACTGTTGGCCCTGTGTGTCCTAGTGCCTACAGCACCAGGTAGCCGTCGTTTACGATATACTTCTGTTCATACATTAACAGCTTCGGGGGCTTTGGTATTTAGTTTTGTTTTGTGACACATATTTTTAACATTTTTCCCCCAATGCTGATCCTTTCAAGAATATTGTGTAAAAGTTTTGGATCAATCGAAGCAAAACTGACAAAGATACAGATTTTTGAAAATTCGCGTTTCATACAAGGCTCCATTTGAAGAGCGTTTCCCTTAAAACAAACGTTTTCAAAGTCGTTGCCCATCCAGTGCCGTAAAAACCACAGGACCGATCGATTCGAAATTTTTAACACATAATCTGTACACTCTTTAGTAGGTAATCCCGTTGGGTTTTTGTAAAAAAAGTGGATACTTTTTTTTCAAATTATTATTTAAAACTCATTTTTCTTGGCAAAATCGAAAAAGGCATCACTTTATCAACTTCAAAAATCTGCCAAAAATCAAAATATTGGAAATTCCACAAAAACTTTCCGGAGCTACCTAGATAAACTTATAATCTTTCTAACGAATATTGTTTTGTCTATCTCCGATGACCCGTCATGTTGCTACGATGGGAACCGTAAAAAGTACCTTTGCGACGACACGCCTACCAAAATTAGATGCCATGGATTAGTTTTTCAATCAATGTTGCTTAAAACAATACCAAATATTCTTCAAAAACTGTAGTTTAATATGCAATTCATTTGAAAAAATTAAGTTGAATGGTTGCTTCACAAAAAATCGACAAAAATGTGCCCTTTTTTTTACCAGAAATTACCTTGCAAGTGTGATAACTTCTTCCAAACCAAGCAACTAAACGGCCGTTTTACGGCGTGTAGGTCTTGAGCAAAAGCAGCGCGAAGGTAAGGCTTCTGCTGGCCATTGGCATGCTGTCTGTATTATTATTGCTGCGTAAGCTGGGAGCCGCTGATCTGATGAGTCCTGCTGCTATACCTCGCTGCACACTGCACACACTTTACCTTAGTCCCTGGGCCAGTGGCGGTTTGGCAGCCCACCGATTGACTGGCTGCACGACTGCACGGACTGACGAGATAGGCAGCTCACTCACTCAGCTCGGTTCACGCGGTGCTGCTTTCCCGAAATGTGCGGGCGGCCGGACAGAGGGGGGGGGGGGGGGTGCAAATCCTTCTCTTTCCCCGCACACCATCCCACCACCACCATCTTCTTCTTGTTCTTCTTCGTCTTCCGTGGTTCTTGGTCTCATGATTCCCTCTTCCCCGAGATGTCCTTTCGGTATTTTTTTTTCTGTTTTTTTTTTGTTTCGTTTTTTTTTTGCTTCTCCTGTTCCTGTTTTGTTCAGTTTGTTTGCCAGACTTTGCTTGCCGTTGCTTTTTACTCTTGCTCGCTCTTTCTGGTTTCTGTGTACGGCCAGCCCCCCCCCCCCCCCCCCCCGTCCCTTCCAACCCTCTGCTGTTCACCACGAAACGGAACGGGGGAAAAAGACACGGTTGGTGCCGATTAAATTCGGCAAAAGGTCGCCCCCGGGCCCGGGTCCGGGCCCGGGCCAGGGAGTGGCCGAAAACAGAGCGCCTGAAGGAGGAGTGGTGGTCGGACGATCAGGGATTTTCGCGCTCGCGCCCACGCTAATGTGCGAATGTATGTTTATTCGATTTCCATTTAAACCAAACCAGACCAACGACCCCAGACGCTCCACGGACACGGCCACGGCCACGGCCAAGGACGGCCAACGGACGGACGGGGAGAGCATGGCCAGCGAAGTGCACATGATACCGTTCCCATACATTACTTACTTATGTATGAATTATTTTTCAGTTTTCCCAATTTTACACCCCCTCACGGCCACGCTCCTGTCACGTCCTTCGTTCTGGGTACGAGTTTTCTTCCCGTTTGCGAGTCGTTTTTTTTTTTTTTTGGGAGTGTTCTATTTTATTTGCTTCGGATTTTAATTCCTTCTCCTACTCCTCCGGTTTTCCGGTAGGTTCCGTCGGCCATTAGAAAAGGGCAGAGATGCCGCCCGGGGGCCACCGTCACCGCTGCTCAACATACAACGCCCAGGAACGTCACTCCTTCGGTCGGTTTGGTGTGCCCCTTTGGGGCACACTGTGTGGGACTGCGGTCATGTGGTACCGGATGTGAAGACGACGTGGCCGCATGTCTTATGTAGAGAGAGAGAGAGAGGGGTCGCAGAGGGAGAGGGAGAGGGAGAGAGGGAGAGAGATCCTGAGAGTGCTCGTCGTCGTCGGCGACACAAATCCTTTTCCCATTATCTGCACTGCAAGGCAGCGAGAAAAGGGATGGGAAAGGGAGGGCATAGGAGAAGAGGAATAGGTAGCTAAGGGTGACAAACGAAAACAAATGAATAAGTAATACGATAATTTAGATTACGACGGAAACGACGCGAGCACGCGCGCAAAGTCCTTCGTTCGCAATCTGTCGCGTCTCTACGTTTAGTGTCAGTGGAACACCTGGCGGTAGTAGTAGTAGTACACTATGTTTCATAATGATAGCCTCACCATGTGGTTTTTTGTCGATCTCGCGCTCGAATAAAGCGCCCCAAAAATAATTAAAGCCATATTTGAAGCAAAACCATTGTGAAAAAATATTTTTTAGCGGGCCAGCGATTTCTCCGGACTTGAATCCGATGGAGAATGTTTGTGCGGATGTTAGTTACTGATGTTTACGGGAATGGTAGGCAAGTTGACACCGCAGAGCAGCTGGAAGTAGCTAATACAATGGGCGGCATAAGTAAAAGCCCACCTCTATGTGTCCATCACATTTTCGCCTGTAAATTCGACATTTTCGATCACAAAGGCCTTGTGATTTTTTTTTCGCTAGAAGCTCTAACTTTCCTCTTTCTAAATCACTTGCTTTGAGCTTGATAGGTTTGATAGTTTCTTTTTGAAAATTCTTTAAGTGCAAGATGGTCGATCGCGAATGTGACAAAAGTAAAAGTCCACCTGCAAGGAAACACGTTTATCAATTCATATGGGCCACTCATACCCCGGCTTTTCATTTGTAACTATTTTGACATGTATTTCACATGGTTTCAGTTATGTTGGATATTATTCTCATTGTATTGTCTCGTAAAATAATAGTTGTTAATAGAAACATCGTTCATAACGGGAATTTATGTAACAATTCCCACTGTAAGCTACTTATCTAGGACATTTGTACTTGGTTCAAACAATGATTAACAAGCAGTTTTCTGATGAGCATAGGGTCTGCAATCCGTTGATACACCCATACCACGTGCAAAATCCCGCGCGCAATCGACTTTCTACTGGAGATGCTGGAGGATAAGTGGATTTAACAAATGTAAACAATAATGGAGGGCACGTAAAATATTAAAACAGACGTAAATAAATGTCCTATTAACGATATAGTGACCACAGGACTCTATCGGAGTCCTAATAATATTTATTGCAAAGTGGGCTTTTACTTTTGTCACAATCTTAATCCACCATCTCGCACTTAAAGAATTTTCAAAAAGAAACTATCAAACCTATCAAGCTCAAAGCAAGTGATTTGGAAAGCGGAAAGATCGAGCTTCTAGCAAAAAAATCACAAGGCCTTTGCGACCGAAAATGTCGAATTTATACGCGAAAACGTGGTGGACACATAGAGGTGGGCTTTTACTTATGCCGACCACTGTAATAAGAGTGCATGGCAATCCTTGCGCACTGCAACATTTTTCATGCTCGCTGAAAGCATGCCAACCAGGCATTTCCAGGCAATTAATAGTAACGGGGGAGTTACTGATTGTAAATAAAATAATACTGATAGCCTAATGATCTGTTTTCCATCTTAATTTTATTTTTTATTTTCTCTAGCATGAGGCTATCATTATGAAACTCCTCAGTTTTGGTTGTTTGGCTCCCGAATCCACAATTTTTATTTTTTTTTTTCAAAATTCAAACGGCATACGTCTTTTAACGACGAAAAAAAACACATTTACAGTAATAATTAATTATCTTTGAAGCGCTTCATTCGAGCGCAAGATCGAAAAAAAACCGGGGTGAAACATAGTGTTAGTAGTTCACTTCACTGCGCAAAATTATACGTTCACCGACAATAGGGCTGGCTCACCCGGCAGACTATGTGCCGTTCCGCAGGCCGGTGATCACCTCTGACAAGCTTGTTAAATCGAAGACGAAGTGCGACGCGAGCCAACCGCCACCATCCATCCCGGCGGCCATCGCGGGGCGGCGGGATTTTGCGGGCGGGCGTTTGCACGCCCCCTTTGCGTCTCTTCCTTTCGGACCTTTGTTTTGTTGTTGTTGTTGTTTCTTCGTTCTTTCTTCTTTCTGTTTTTTTTAACAACAATTTCAGTAGCTTCACACATGCCCACACATGGGTGGTCACGTGTCCGTCCGTCAGGCGCGGAATCAGCGGAAAATTGCGTCTCAAAGCCGGCGCTAATGCCGGTATGATGCCACCCCCTCTTTACAGTCCCCGACAGTTGGTGGTCGGGTTGGGCGGGCATCTTTTTCACCATTTCCATAGTCCTGGCAGACAATACACACGGGCGGGAATGGGATCAACACCAACTGGTAGCAGCGGCAGCACGTACCAGCAACCATTGGCAATGCCACCGCAAAGGGCACGTGGCTACTTTCACGCTTCATTTGTCCACTTTACGGTTTTCTGCAGAGGGGTCACATCCTTTTTTTCTCTCTCTCTCTCTCTCTCGCTCTCTCTCTCTCTCTCTCTCTCTCTCTCTCCTTTTCACTCTATTTACGTGCCGATCTCACGTTGACCACCTGGCGCACACATCCCCCATTCGCCCCGGGGGGGGGGGGGGGGGGGGGGGGGGGCCACCAAACAGACCAGGGGCCGCCGACCGCAGGCTCAAAAGGCTCAAAACCGCGACGCCGAAGCACCTCAGCACCTCAGCACCTCTCGGTCTCCCACACAACGGCCAAGGACTACGCACAGTCAACAGTTTATAATTAAATTGCAATTTACAATGATAACATGCGACCGACCGGACGAACGGCAGGCGTGTGGCAACCCTCGGCCCCGGTCCCGAAGAATTACCGCTTCCCCCTTTTTACCGCTCCCTAGGGAACCGCTTGCTCTCTCTCTCTCTCCCCTTCCCCTATTTTTTTTTTTTTTGCTGCTGCTTCTAATCGCGGCTTCTTGATTTGAATGTTGTGTTCACGCGGGCGTAATCGCGCCCGGCCCTGGTCCCGGCCTTGACGTTTGAGTGGCGCCTGTGTTTACACATCCTCTCTCTCTCTCTCTCTCTCTCTCTCTCTTTATATCGTATTCATTAAATTACAACAAAATCACGGCGCACACTTGCGAGAGGGGTTTCCGGGCACATGATTGATCCGCCAGGGGCGAGAGGGTGCTGGGCCGGTTGGCCAGGAGGATGCAACCAAGGAGCAAGCTGAGAATTGGCGAGCTGCACTGCACACAGAGAGCGGAGTGCGGTGGTTAAAGTGATTGGTTTTTCCGTCGATGCCGCCGCCGGCGCCACCGGTGCAAAACCGCACGGCTCGGTGCCGTTACGGCCGGACAGGTGGCACCCCGACGCACCGTTCGGGAGGGTTTGCGGAAAAAGAGGCCCGTGTGTAAATATAGGCCACGGTACGCCGCACATTGTTTAAGTTTGCATCCATCTGTCTTTATTAAACTCTCGATTTCACCGGGAGTACTGTGTTTGCTGGCGATGTTAGTTTTGTTTGCTTTTGCTGCCGTTAGTGCTGCTTCGCTGCGTTGCGGCGACCGCAATCTGTGGCGTAATTTAAACTGGCAAGTAATATTCCCTCTAAGTACATGTCACCGGATAAGGGATATTTCTTTTTGGGTGCGTTTTGGATGGTTAGTGGCGCACAGCGGGCGGGCGGGCAACTTTTACTTGCCCACCCCCCGTGCCCCGTCCTGTCCCGGTATGGTGGCATGCATGTGGTGTGAGATAATGGGATGTACAGGCGCATCACAAGGCGATGTAAACTGTATCAGTAAACAACAGGTTTAATAGCTACACACTGCCTGAATTGTATTATTTGTTTGTGGGTTAAATGTTTCATACTTTTTCGTTGGTTGGTTTCATTTATTTTAGTAGCATTTTTTCCGGATTTTCATTAACCAACCTTTTGGGAAAACTAATTAGATTTTGGGCAGTGTAGCGAGCGGTGCATTTTCTATTTTTGAGACGTGAACGTGGCGCGATTTTTCAAACAACTCTTTCTCTCTCTCTTTGTCAATTTTGATTCGATTGATCCGAAAAATGTTACACGAAAAAGGTTTTCTTGAAAGGATCAACATTCATGGAAAAATATAAAAAACATTAACATCTCATAAAAACAAAATTACCTACCGCAGCCATCCTTACGGGGGGGGGGGGGGGGGGGATTTCAGGATTAATTTCAGGATACAAAAAAAGGTTCATTTTTGACGATTTTATTAAAGCTACCATTCAACTTTACTTTTTCAAGTGAATGGCATATGAATCTACAACTTTTGAAGAATGGCATCAACTTTATGAAGGTGCGTCTGCGAAGAGGTACTTTTTCTGGTGCTCATTGTAACTGCGTGGTGGGTCATCCGAAAAACACAAATTGATACTCGTTTGAAAGATTATAAGTTTATCCAGGTAGCCCGGTCAAGATTTTGCTGAATTTCTTATTTTTGGATTTTTGGCAGATTTTAGAAGTTGAAAAAGTGATGCTTTCTGTCATTTTACCTGAAAACCCGATTTCTAAAGATTTATTTAAAAATACGTATCAACAATTTCAATGAAATCTCGACGCAACTACCTAGCTTAGAGTGTACAGATTATGTGTTAAAAATTTCAAATCGATCGGCTCAGTAGTTTTTCCAGTACGATGGGCACCGACTTTGAAAACGTGTTGGTTTTGGGAAACGCTCTTCAAATGGATCGAATTTTCAAAAATCTGTATCTTTGTCAGTTTTGCTTCGAATGATCCAAAAATTTTACACAATATTCTTGAAAGCACCAGCATTGAGGGAAAAATGTTAAAAGTATGTGTCACAAAACAAAATTAAATACTGCATCGGTATTAAATAAAATAAAATCAAATACTGCTTCGGCCTTAACAGAGACTACAGGGGGACCTTACCGTTATCCTTATGCGGTCAGTTGTTTTTGTGGCGGAACGCCCAACCTGCCAGTGCCCTCTTCTGTAAGACGCACTCCGTAGGGAGCCGATTCTGCAAAGCCGCCACTTTCTGTATGTCTGCACCGTGCAGTGCAACGAGACCTTCCGTTGACTCCTTCGTTGTGTGTTCGAAGCCGAACGTGTGAACGAATTGGCGAACATCTGAGAGTGCGAGCGCGTGTGCTAGCCCCAGCTGACATACACGGAGGGGGGGGGGGGGAGTAGAGGGGGTGGAGGGCGCAATTTAACGCACAATAAATACGCCAAAAAGGCGGCCAGCAGCGGGCCCGGCCCCTCATAAACTAACGATATGGAGACATCAAACGGCGCCATCCAACGGCGCCCTTCCACTCTCTCTCTCTCTCTCTCCCTCTCGCTCTCTCTCTGTGCGTGTTTTTCGATAAAAAGAAAAGCAAAAGTCTTCAAAAAAAAGGCCCCGATTCTCGCTCGCTCGCTCGCACGCTCGTTCGGTCGATTTAGTTTTCCGCCGTTACCGTTGCCACCCCCCCCCCCCCCCCCTAAGAGTGCTTTCCATCCCTTTATGGGAGGGGGGTGCGCCTTTATGGTTCCGCCCGAAGTGGAGGTCCCGTTTCAGGAAAGTCAATTTCTCTCTCCCTCTCTCTCTCTCTCTCTCTCTCTCTCTCTCTCTCTCTCTCTCTCTCTGTCTAAACGACCTCGAGAAACCGATTTTCAAAGCGTCACAAGCGATGTCTGGCAACAACAACAACAGCGCCGCCCGGCAACGCATCATTTTCTGCTCCACTGACACACCCTGATGGGCCCATCTGTGGGTGAAAGAGAGAGAGAGAGGGGAAAGGGAGGTTCGCATACGAGCTGGCGACACCACCACGTGGGTTAGCAGTTAAACCGAGAAACGACTTAATTAACTGATGAATAATGCAGAGCGATGGAGCGCGCCCGTTTCATGCTGCTGCAGCCAGGAGGAGGAGGAGAAGATCAAAAGAAAGATGCTGCTGCTGCTGCACAGGACTACTGCCCCCGCTAGGCCTGGTGGTGGTCTTGCCAGATGATCTTTTGATGGCACGATGCGTAGCAGCAGCAGCTGCTGCTCCTGCTGCTCAATGAGCCACACAACCGATGCCCGACCTCTAGACAGTAATTAAAAGTGTTTCACCCCCCCCCCCCCCCCCCCCCCCCGAATTCTCAATCGGGAACGTTCGTGCTGCCTGATTGAGCCACCCCGGGCTGCGGCGTGCTGGTGAGAGCACGAGCTGTTGTTGCGGGGATGAAATGGAATTGATGAATTTTCCAGCCGCTCCGCCAAGCTGCAATCGCACCATTCTCACCTTCTAGGACGTCTTTGCCGTGGAGCGCGCGTTATGAATTCCAGCTCCCACTGCGGAGGGCGCCCAATAATTGAAGGAAAACACATCCCCAAAAAGGATGAGGGGGGGTTAAATGTGGACCGGGGGGATACTGCTTAATTAAAATGTCATTTCGCGCACTTCTCGCTCGTCGTGCACTTTTTCGTGGCTTTTATAGTTGCAAAGTCCACACACCTCCCCTCCCCCCCGGGCCCGGTTATCACAGGGGATGAAGCTGATTTAATTTAGAGATTTAGGAAGGACCAATGAAAGAAGGGGTGCAGAGAAATGACGAAACAATATACACTATCACTGTTTGTTTTCGCTTTCGCCGGCCGGCTTTCGGTTTTCCAATTTCCCGATCCCACCGCCCCCACACCCCCGTCGTACACTGCTCGGCAATAAAATAGGTAATTGTGTGTAGCTGGTACAATTTGAACTATCCAAGCTTTGGAACACCTTAAATTTGGCCGCACTCTTCCACTCACTGCAGCGCCCCTAGTGGTCGCTTTGCTACTCTGTTGGTGTCTTTGTAAAGGTTATAGTCTTCTCTTTTAATGATAAAAAACTTACCAAAATCAAACCATAGCTTCAAAAGTGATCGCCGATAGAATACGAAGGGTGCGAAGAAAAACGTCTGCACACTTACTATGAAATCTAAATTTGACTGGAGTAGAAATCCACGTAAAACTGCATTTTGGCAAAAGCCAGTAAACAAATTTGACTTCAACATTCGTAGAGGGAATACGAAAGTAGCGTTTTAGCTCATTTACACAGATAAAATCACCCGTAAACTGCAGTTGTGGTTTGAAAAAGAAAGTTTTCATCACGGGAGAGTCCATGAACGGCCGTTTGTACAAAGAAGACTGCCTGGAAACGATCATTCTACCTTTTATTAAGTCCCATAAAGGTCCTGTTAAGTTTTGGTCCGATTTGGTAAGCTGCTGTAATAGCACGGAGGTCATAAATATCGAAACAACAGCGTTGATTTCATACCAACAATCCTCAATCCACCAAATTGCTGACCACAGTATCGTCCAACACTATTAGATATTATGGAACATATACTAAAGAAACAATATAAAATGATTAAAAATCATGATGTAATGCACAAATGGTGAGAAAAAATGGCCTGATTGAGACTTCTTCCACTACTGTGGCGAAAATGATGTGTCGCATTAAAACCAAAAGTACATAAATTAATACGCAACGTGACCCAATAATTTAATCGCAATTTGTTATGGATAGCTAGATAAACTACCTACAAAATGACACCTTTTCCGCGTGTGTAGCTTATTGCTTTATTGTGTAGCTATTGCCTGAGATGTGTCCTGTTTTATGCGGCCAAATTTTTAAGTGTTCCAAGCTTTATTCTAAAAACTACACATGCAATGTTCACCATCCCTAAAACTAGTTTTCGACATTTATCAGCCCTCTTGGTGATAGTTTACTCAAGAGTGAGATGTGTATTACCGCCCCGAGAAAACCCAAGCCAACGGCTGATCATCGCATATCACTTTTGGCCAAAACCAGATCCGTTTGCTTCATCCAGAACGATTTACTCGCAAATAAACGATATTATTAGCCCAAAAACTGCCCGTAAGCAGTTAAAAGAGGCTAATCTTTCCAGGACGAATTGCACGAAAAGTGCCACTGTTGAGTAGAAAAAGATTATGCAGATGAGAAAACAGTGTGCAGATCAATATCGTTATTGGGTCAGGTAGTGAAGGTACCAAAAAGTGGCGTAAAAATGTATCGAGCATCGAAACTAAAATTAATTAATTTAGTTTGGACTCACAGCGCACCATTCGACTACCTGCTGGCAAAGAATTTCATCCTCGCTTCACAAAAACAAATTGTAAAACAGCTGGTGGCGGAAGCATGCTGATTTGGGGATGTTTTTTCGCGGATTTGCGCTGTAGGTCCCCATTTTCAAAATCAAGGGCACCATGAATGCTCTCGAGTATAAATCAATCAAAGGAAGAATGTAATGCTGGCTCTCGCAGAAGAAATCATGCTTCTAAGATGGGTATTTCCATAAGACAACGATCCAAATTGTACAGCAAAAAATGTTAAATCATGGTTTGTTGGAAATAATGTGTCAGTTTTGCTTTGGTCATGTCAATCTCCTGACTTAAACCCCTAATTGAAAACTTGTGAAATACCTTTAAGAAAAAAGTGAGCTGGATAACAATTTTAAAACAGAGATGAAGTTTTAAAACAGAGATGAAGATGAAGTATTACGGTGAAAACATGTCACGATTTGGTCGATTCAATGACTAGAAAAGTGCATAAAGTTCTTCAAAAAAAAGGGGGGATACATAGGATACTGACTGATGTTGAAAATAAAATATAGACTTTGGATAAAAAAGCAAATGAAAATCATGTAAGTTAATTAATGTTGGCCCCATTCACTGATTTACCCTATTTTAGTGGCCAGCTATTTTTAACTTAATTCTAGTATAATTAACCAACCCCTCGCAATTATAATCCTTTTGCCTTTTCTTTGTAGTATTTTTGCGCTGTACTATGTTGTGTTATCATTGGAGTACCCTATGGATACAATAGTTTTTGAAAAATGATCAAAAATTGCAGGTAAAAAACAATTACCTATTTTATTGGCCAGCAGTGTTCCTCCACTACCCTTCCCCCTTTCGGTTCCAGTTCCGGGACCGGTCATCGCAGCATCAGTGCTAACACCGGTGTGATGGAATGACTCGATAACTGGGCTTAATAAACCTACCACCAACTCGCTTTCATCCCCTATCCCCTACCCTTTTGAGGCCCCTTCATTCACCCCCTATCGCCCCCCTGTCAGGCATACTGGTAACCCCTTGTTGCCGACTTTAAGGACACAGAAGAAGAAACACGCGCACGGATTGGCCTGATCGAGTTTTTGGCCCGGGAGTGGGAGGGGGATGAAATCCTGAAGTGGGCCGTTGTTCTCCTGTTCTCGCCTGATGGCACATCATCGGCCCCGGAGAATGTGCCAGTGATTGAGGTGCCCCAGAAACGGCCCGGCAACGGATTATCCGGTCAGCAGTGCCCAGTGCGCCAAGCGCTGCACCCTCATCCCCCTTCCCACCGAAAATCGAAGAAGAATAAGACGAAGCGAAAAAACAAAATGCAAAACGTGCAAGAGGAGACGAGGAGGAAGTGGCGGTAAAGTTTCAATTTGACGCAAAGCCGATCTCCTCCCGGTGGCCAGGGGTTCCGGTTCCGGTCCCACTCCCTTCGCGGCGAAGGAGAGATCTTCTCTCCACAGTGAGCCCCATCTACTGCACTGCACTGCACGCACACTACTACTACGCTTCCATCTTTCGAAAGTCATCCCCCATCCCCCCCCTTTTCCCTCTTTGCCTTTTCTTCATTGTTTTGATTTTCCTTTTTTTCTTCTTTTTTTTATTTCCCTTAATTTGCTTTATTGGCCACGGTTGGGCTGCTGCTCGCTGCCAACGGTTCCCTCGCCTGGCAAGGAAAATGCCCGGGAAGCGGCTTAACCTCCCGCTTGGAATAAAAAAAAACAAAAAAAAACCCAGGGCTAATCGAACAAACGCCATTTCCGGTGGAGCAGCGGTACGTGGAGAGTGGAGAGAATGGATGGCGGTCCCTCGATTACCAATTACGTTTCCCCCGATTTAAAGGTTGTTGCTCGTCCTCGTCGCTGCTGCGTACTGTGGGTTTTTGTTGTTTGTTGTTTATCGTCGGAATGGAATGGAATGGAATGGAAAAGGAATGGAAAGGAAGGAAGAATGGTAACCGCTCCACCTAACTTCTTGAACATTTTCTTGAGGACCAACGAGAGGAGCAAAAAAACGCACCACCCCGGATCCCGGGATAATCGTTATGGGTTTCCTTGCAGCTCTCTCTCTTTCTTCTCTCTCTCTCACTCACAGCAAGAGCCTCAGTTTGGGCCCCAGAAACACACAGCGCAGCAATCTGTAATAAAATGATTGTTGAATTATTAATCCTTCGATTAACATTTTGCAACCCTACAAGACGACGACGGTGGCGGTGGCGCTTTACGCTGGTGTGCTGTATGTGTGCTGGCTCTGTGTGTGAACGAGTGTGAGTGACGAGTGCGTTGGTCTCGCTTCCTCGCTGCCAGGACAGTGCACAGCGCTGGGGAGCCTCCTTGAGTCCCTCTTGAGCGTTTTCTGGAGTTTGCTGGTAGTCCTTTGAGGGGAAGGGGGGGGGGGGGGGGGGGAAGGGACGCGCAAAGGGGGCGTATGTTTCGGTTTTCGGTGGCAGAAAGGCCCGCAGGGAATACGCGCCGAATCCTTGGCTCCTTTCAGCAGCAGATTGGAGAGATCGAGAGCAGCCGACGAGGTGTTGCGCGCGCGCGCGCGCGCGCACGTCCACACAGCGCCCCCCCCCCCCCCCCCCCCCGCCCACTCTAAGGAAAAAGGGGGGGTGGTGTCTCGCCCGTCAGACACGAGCGTGCGCGCCTAGTGATTGTATGTGTTTCGATAATTGCATTGCCGAGCCGGTCGCCCGCTCGTTCGCCGGAAGCGAAGCGAGCGAAAGAAGAGATCAAATTACCGCCGACGGGAACACCGACGGGATCTCCTTGCTGTGAAAGGGGGCGTTGGCATCGACACCTGCCAGGGAAGAGGGGGGTAAGTGGAGGATACTAGGATGGCCAGCCGACACTCAAGGGCTGCCAAGGCAACACACGCGATGGCCACAAGTACATTGTAATTAGAATAAATAATAACAACCCACCTAATCATGGTTGAAATTGCTGGCCCGGCAGCCCGTGTAACCTGCAGCAGGTTTTGAGGGGGGGGGGGGGGCAGGGTGATCTCATGCGGTGACGATGATGCTGATGATGATGAGGATGATGATTACTGGGTGGAGGCGGGTATAGATTACTTATGATTATCGACATCGGATCCTCGAGGTCCTCACTCTGTAAAAAAAAAAAAAAAACAAAAACAAAACACTCTGCAACACAGTTAAAATGCTACATTTTTGCTTCATTTTTGTTTGAATTTTATTCGGTAAAGGCGAAAAATATCGGGAATTTCATAAAATTTTAGAATGAGCTTAGTTTCGTCGGTGTGTTACTTTTTGGGTGAATTGTGGCGTTTTTCGCTCATTCTAGGAGGAGCGTTTGCTGAAGGGGTAGCTTCGGTATATTCGGGACAAAATAAAGCCCGTTTTTGACGATCTTTTTGTGACGTAACCATTCAACTTTATTCTTTCAAATGAATGGCATATTAAACTACAACTTTTGAAGAATATTTGGTATTGTTTTAAGCAACATTCATTGAAAACTTAGTCCGTGGCATCAAATTTTGGTATCGCGTGTCATCACAAAGGTACTTTTTACGGTGCTCATCGTAGCTGCGTGATGGGTGATTAGAAAAATACAAAAATCGATATTCGTTAGAAAGATTATAAGTTTATCTAGGTAGCCGCGGAGAGTTTTGGTTGATATTCCTATTTTTCGATTTTTGGCAGATTCTTGAAGTTGAAAAAGTGGTGGCCTTTTGCGATTTTGCCAAATAAAACGAGCGAAACGATTTTCAAAGATTTGTTTAAAAACAAGTATCAACAATTTTCATGAAATCTCGACGGCGCTACCTAGCAAAGAGTCTACAGATTATGTGTTCAAAATTTCAAATCGATCGGCCCGGCAGTTATCACAGTAGCCAATGAGATATGGAAATGAAGTGTGCATCGTTCCTTTTTCGCCAAACTTATGTCTCGTTTGCTTTGAAGGAAGATACAGAGTCCTACTGGAATCTCCGGGGGCTTTCACATGAATTGTTTGCATGCCTACAACTACAATAAAGTTTGTAATTGAGTTGGCAGAGGAATCTGTTGATTTATCTCAGATCCACCTTACCAAAATATGCGAGGAATGCGAAAAATTGCATGTTATCGCATCTCAAACCCAGTATCAACCTGCGGCTTTTGCGTCCTGGTGACCAGCCGGGGGTGTTAATCATCAGCTGACCTCTCTGGCAACTAAACATTATCATTATTTTTCGTTTGTTTAAAAACTATTGAATAACGAAAACGAACGAATAGTTTTTATTTTACTGTCAAATTCCCACTAAAATGCTTTTATAACGCTACAAACGACAACAATATAATGAGCTACCACTGGTGGTTTAGAAATGGCAGCAGTATGAACTGTTTTTGCAGTTTGTTTTTTGCCTCACCCTGTAGGCGTTAGATCGAGGTGACCGTGGCTGCTTCGAGCCCAGCATGCTTTGTATAACATTCCAGGAGCTACGCCCGAACACAGGATGCGGTTTTTATTTAAAAATCATTCTTTTCTATCTAACGCTTTGATTTGCACCTTTTCATATTATCTACCGTTGTCATCCTTGTCCGATTTCTTTCTCCGAAGAGCACCGGTATGAAAAAAGCGGTTTTGGTGTCGTGAAAATAAAACATTTACTTTTACGAGAATCGATGTCTGCCAATCGATGGCAACACATTTGCACCAATCTCTGAAAAGATTGGGTCGCCACAAAACAAACCTTTCTGTTTTCGACACGTTGGTGCAACTTACAATTTCACAAGCAGTCTTTCTTTGTGCACCACAGTTTTAGTTACTTTCCATAGATTTAAAACGGCTATTTGCCATTTGGGTGTGCGTGTCTGTTGGCTCAAAGCGTCATGACGACAATTAATCGATTAGGCATGGTGTCTGCTAAATATGTGTAAGGTGGTGGCTGAGGTATTTAATTGTTTGTATCCAATTTATTTTTACATTACTTTTCCAGCTTCAAAAACAATTGCCAACAATGCCGAAAAATGGGAATTTCCCAAAAAACTCAACGGGCGCACCTAGATAAACTTACACTCGATGAAAAGAATATTGATTTGCATTTTTCTGATGACCCATCACGCAGCTACGATGGTGCACCGGTTTTGGGGCCGAATCAAAAGACTTGCCCGCTCAAGCGACGAACCCGGTTTGATCATTGATCAATCCGTCACCATCATAGTGTCTGCCAAAAACTGGGGCAATTCAGCAAAAACTCGACGGGACTACCGTATTAAACTACAACTTTTCAAGAATATTTGGTATTGTTTTGAGTAACATTAATTGAAAAATTAATCGATGGCATCAAATTTACGCAGTCGTGTCTTCGAAAAGATACTTTTTTCTGGTGCCCATCGTAGCTGCGTGACGGGTCATCAGAAAAATACAAATCGATACTCGTTAGAAAGATTATAAGTGTATCTAGGGGAGCCGTTTTTGTTGAAATTCGTATTTTTCGATTTTTGGCAGATTTATGAAATTCAAAATGTGAAGCGATTTTGCAAAACGAGCTTTACGAGAATTATTAAAAAAAAAGAGTATCCACTATTTTTATAAAAACCCGAAGGAGCTACCTGGCGAAGAGTGTACAGATTATGTGTTAAAAATTTCAAAACGATCGGCTTAGTAGTTTTTACGGTACGATGGGCAACGACTTTGAAAACCGTTTTGGTTTTGGGGAAACGCTCTTCAAATGGAGGGTTGTATGAAACGCGAATTTTCAAACATCTGTATCTTTGTCAGTTTTTCCTCGATTGATCCAAAACTTTTACACGATGTTCTTGAAAGGATCAACATTGAGGGAAAAATGTTTAAAAATATGTGTCACAAAAAGAAATGATGTGACATTCACTTGCAAAAATAAATATGAATGAAAAAATTGGAAAAATCGGTCAAAAATGAGCATTTTTTGTTCCACAAATTAATCATAACCCCTTCCTCACAGACCCTTTCGTATTTGTACGCCTAGGTGCGTCCATTGAGCCATCGTTTCGCCTCGCTGCCGCATTGTTTTGGAATCAACCGGGGGAAAAACGGGTGCACGACCACCCGGGCTAAACACATGCCATGGAAGTACTACCAGTTAGAGGCTAGTGAGCTAGCGGTTGTACACTACCCCCCCGGGGGGCGGGGCGGGGGAAGAGGTTCTGCTGCTGCTGTTGCTGCTGCTACAATTAGTTTGCCAAAATAGCTGCCCATCCTCCACCATTCTCGTGTTCCGGCTTCGAATCCTGCGCGCATCTCCGGTCCCTCGCCTCGCGCCGAAACAACTGAAAGTTCCCGGTTGCCGGGTAAACTAGAAAATTTGTTTAATTTCCCTTTCCCACCACCCAGCTCTGATGAACAGGTACAACGGTTCGCCAGGCCGCCAGTTCGCCAGCGGATAATTGGAGTCATTAAGCTTCGCAAATTACCAAATTCATCAACATATTCCAACGGAGTTCGGCACTAGCGCACTCAATCGAAACTAGCGTGCGACGCGACGAAGAAGAATAGAAGAAGAAAAAGTACACAAATATAAAGTTCGCCCCCCCCCCTCCGGATCCGAACCCAAGGAGAGATCAAGGAGCAGCGGGAAAAGTGAGTGCGGTGCGGTCATTTATTTCCCGCCTTTCTTTCCCTTCTGGTACAACCCACCCACCCATTCCAAAAACCACATCGTTCAACACTCCCCCCCCCCCCCCTCCCAATTCCGCCCCATTCCCCTGCACAAGAAAAGACTTTCGGTCGTTCCGGAATCTTGAACGGCCAGCCAGACAATAGCACTCGATTTCCCCACCCACGCTTGAAATGGTTTCCCGACATTCCTCCACGTCCAACACCCTCCCCCCCCCCCCCTCCCTCACCACGGTACCAGCCACCCACGGGGTCCACCACGGGGAAGGAAACGGATCTCGCACAAAACCACGGTGACGTCACTAATTAACCACCCCCCCCGCTCTCGCCGTCCCCCAGCCATGGTGGGGGTGTCCATCGTGTCCAGCGCACCCTCGCACAGGGTTCTTCCCCGGATCAATAATTCACCTTTTCGTGCACCAAAAGCACCAAAAAAGAAGCAACGTGCAGCTCGGTTCGGTTTTTGGAGGGAGTGGGGGTTGCTAGGCGACTGGATGGGGTGCGACCGAGATTAATCGCTACCCCCCCGGGTAGTGCGCTCCGGAGCGTCGTCCCGTGGCGTGCGTCCCGCTGCTGTCAAGTGAGCAATTGCAGTGAGCAGGGGCGTGTGGCGTGGTGGCGAGCGACCCTATACCAATGGGACCGGCCGGGAATGGGCCGGGTGGGCAGGAGGACCCCGTACCGGGCGACACCACCATAATCACAATAATAACCATATCCGTGCGCCAGGCGCACAAGAGTGCGTTCCCTATTAACTCGATAATGGCATAAATATGATGCCAGGATATTCCGCTCCCCCCTCCTCTCCCTCTCACTCCCTGTTTGAGCGCGCTGTCCCGCAGGGACCGGCATGTGTGCATGTGTGCGTGCCTGTACCCTCCCTTGTTACCCGGGGATTCCGGGCCTTCCGGGATTGGATTCTTCATCCGAAACGAGCCTGATCCATGACGATGATGATGATGCAAGGACTCGATATGTGCTGTTACCGGGGACTGCCGGGGTTTTTTTTCTTTTCTTTTTTTACCGAAATGGTTCTCCGGTTCGCTGCTCATTATAAGTGAGGCGAATAACCCAACCAACACAAACCCCGCGACAGCCGGGGATGAAGCCGGGGTTTGGCCTAAAGGTGAGCTCAAAATGCTCAATTATTAGCATGTCGCGCGGCACCAGTCGGTGTCAATTTGATTTGTTGACAACAACTTTCTCAATCCTTGCGCGCGCGCACGCAAACACACCCCCTTCCAATTTAAAGGGGGGGGGGGGGGTTGAGGCCATTTGAGTTTCATAAAAGTCGCGCACAGCAGCAGCAGCGGAAGAAGAAGAAGAAAAGAAGCCGTGTAGCCATTGAAAAGCGACAAAAAGGTAGCGACATTGTTTCGTTTACTTGTCTCCGTGTGTGAGAGAGAGAGAGAGCGAGAGAGAGCGAAAAGAAGGAGGCAACGGATCCGGGATTGTGACAATTACACTGGCAGCGGCGAACACGATTAATGATCCTCTAGAGAACGAGGATGCGAGTGACCAAAAAGTGAGCGAAAGCAAAAAAGGGGGAGAGGGAAGGCGCAGGATCATGTTTTAAACGCGATAAATAACTTTCGGTCGGTCCCTCACTCACGCCCTTGGCTTGGCTTCTATTATTTCTCTCGCATTTTTCCTTTTTTTTTTTATTTTTGTCCTCGTCGTCGTCGTCCTCGTCGTCGTCATCATCCCGGGACTCCCGGCGGGCCGTGTAAACCCCTAATTTCGTTTAATTGTACATTTTGCAGCTTAAATAGCGCGGCGCCTCGGGTGTCGGGCAGGCAGGCAGGCAAGCAAGTTAGTTAGGCTCGGTTACTCCCTAACGGTTACCTTACCGCCGGGAAAAACCAGGAACCACCTTCCCCTCCACCCCCAGGGGGATTCGATGTGCCCTGTGCGCCGTCTTCAGTGGTGCCGCTTCGTTCTCTTCCTCTGTTCGATGTTTTGTTGATTTTTATTTATGTTGCTGCGATGTAAGGAGGTTGTTGCTCGCGCCAGGATTTGTCGCGACAGATGGGCACGATCATTTTTATTCCCGGTTTCTGTTTCGTTTCGTTTCGTTTCGTTTCGTTTCGTTTCTTTTTTGCTGCTGCTTTGCTTTCTTGTCCTCGTAAATAATAGATAAACCCCCCCCCCCCCGCCCGGGGGCAGTGCCAGAGCCAGTAGTGGTAGTTGCGGTCATTATCACTAATGTCACTGGCCACCCCGTTGGTGGGCATGTTTAAAGCGATTTCAAATCCTTCTTTTACACTCCGCGCAATACGCGCTTTGGTGAACTTAATTGACCTAACCCCTTTTTTTGTTGACGATTGGGACGGTGGGTAGAGAAGGGGGGGGGGATTGGGTGGCGATGGTGATAGTTCTCGCAGAGGTGCAGCAGGGATCGAGGTGCAGTGACAGCGGGTGCAATGCAGTAAAGGAACCGGTAGGGTTCCCTCGTATTACTTACCTTCTCTCGTCGTGTTCTGTTGTTCTCTCTCTCTCTCTCTCTCTGTCTTTCTCTCCTTTTATTTCTCTTTTGCTGGGTCGATTAAATCCCAAAAATGAAAACACTTGACACGTCACTGCGTTGGAGTTTTGTTGTAATCGTCTTCTTGTTATTTTTCTTCTTTTCTTCGGTTTGGGTTTTCACTTCATTATACCACTTTGGTTTTCCACTTTGGTTATCCCATCTCTGTCTCGTTTTTGCACATTTTTACCGCCTCTTTCCCACCAAGTTGACCCACTGCCCTTGGCTGCACTTGCATCACTAGTTTACGGCCTTTTCTTATTTCTATCTCTACCCCTTTCTCCCTTTTTCTCTCTTTTTCTTTCACTCTTTTTCTTTCTTTTTCTTTTTCTCCCTTTCTCTTTCTCTCTTTTTCGCCGGTTCACCTTTTTATTCTATACTCATTTTATTCTACGTTCTTCTGTGTGTACGCGCCCACCGTTGACCTATTTCAAACTAATCCGAAACGAAGATGTTGCACGATTGACGTCACAGGATGTGTCCTGTGTTTGATTTTTCCCGTGTTTTTCTTCTTCTCCCTCCTCTTCTGGTTCGACATTTTTTTCCCCTTTTCATCCTTTTCCGTTACTGCTTCTGCGACCGTACGACGACTTATTTTGTTAGGCTGTTTAGTATTTTTACAATTCAAAATGTACAACTGTTGTGAATCTGCCCGCTACACGAATGCAACAAGAATGATCGCTGAGACTGTGTTGCGGGTCTATGGTGCGCAGCGCCAAACCTACGCCAAAAATCTCGTTAGAGAGTCGGTCGGCGGAACAAGTGGTACGGTTTACCCCGTTCTCGCTACCTCCCTGGGGAATCAAACTGTTTCTTTCATTGCTTGAAGAGGCCACAGGGGACCGCAACAGCAGCAGCAGGGACAACGGCGAGAACATGTGTCGCTGTCGACGATTTTGGGAAATTTTGAATGCAAGCAAAACAGAAGAAGAAAAATAAGAAAAGGAAGAAAAGTAAGAAGGATCAGGAGAAAAAGAGGAGGAAAAATAAGAAGAAGAAGAAGGAAAAGAAAAAGAAAAAGTAAAAGAAGTAAAGGAGAAAATAAAAAAGGGAGCAGAATACGAAGAACCATAAAAAAAAAACAAATAACCTAGCTTATACTTCGTCAGCCTTCTCAACTTACCACCCTTTTCTCTCTCTCTCTCTCTCTCTCTCTCTCTCTCGCTCTCCCTCTCTCTCTCTTTCTTTCTCTGAAGTTGCCGATTCGGCGGGCTGCAGCTAAACCAACTTTACCCCCCACCCCCCTCCACCCCTTTCTCAGACCCCTTCCCTACGAACATAAGACAGAAGACCACAAGTCTCCGGCGCACACTCCGCGAGTGATTGTTACCTATCTGCTAATAATTTTGATTCGAATTTTAATCCCCTCCCCCCGGGGCGTCCCGGGCGTCCATTCCGGTGGCGTTCTTACGAGTGCGAGTGCCCCAGATGGTGGCCACCGAGCGGATGGAAGTAGGGACCGTACGGTGGGTAGGGCATGGCGTGCGGGTAGAGCAGGCTGCTGGCGTACGAGCCGGGCCCGAACGTGCCGCCACTGTTGGGCGGTGGTACCGTCGGGCTGTTCACGTCCATGCCCGGGTTCTGCTTCTTCCACTTTGTCCGCCGGTTCTGGAACCAGATCTTCACCTGTTTTTTTTTTTTTTTTTTTTTGGAAGGTCGGAAAACAAAAACAAAATCGTGCCAGCTAGTGTGGTTTCATTCGTGCGGCAGGTTGTGACACCCCCCCCCGGCTGCCCACCCGCTCTTACCTGGGTTTCGGTGAGGCTGAGGCTGAGGGCGAGATTGAGCCGCTCGCACACCGACAGGTAGCGCGTCGTTTTGAACTTGTTCTCCAGCGAGACCAGCTGCTCGTACGTAAACGCCGTCCTGGCACTAATTGGAGGGCGGAACGGAAGGATTAGTAGCAGCGCAGGTAGAGAAAGAGAGAGAGGAAAGAGAGAGAGAGGAAAGAGAGAGAGAGGAAAGAGAGAGAGAGAGGAAAGAGAGAGAGAGGAAAGAGAGAGAGACGAGGGAGAGGAAAGAGAAAGAGAGAGAGAGAGAGAGAGAGAGAGAGAGAGAGAGAGGACATAAAGCTTGAAACACCTTAAATTTGACCGCACTCTTCTACTCACTGCAGTGCCCCTAGTGGTCGCTTTGCTACTCTGGTGTTGGTGTCTTCTTAAAGGTCCAAGTCTTCTCTTTAAGTGATAAAAAAATTACCAAAATCAAACCATAACTTCAAAAGATATCGCCAATGGAATACGAAGGGCGAGAAGAAAAACGTCTGCACACTCACTATGAAAACTAAATTTTACTGGAGAAAAAACCCACGTAAATCTGCATTTTGGCAAATTTGACTTTAGGGAATACGAAAGTAGCTCATTTACACAGATAAAATCACCCGTAAACTGCTCATTTGGCAAGCGAACTGCAGTTATGGTTTGAAAACTACGCGTGCTTTCATCACGGAAGCGTCGTTAGTCCATGTCCATGAAAGAAGAATGGCTGGAAACGATCATTCTACCACTTATTAAGTCTCCTAAAGGTCCCGTTAAGTGCTGGCCTGACTTGGCAAGCTGCTATTATAGCACGGAGATCATAAATTGGTATCGAAACAACATTGCATTGATTTCATACCAAAAATGTTTATTCCACCAAATTGCTGACCACAGTATCGTCCAATACTATGAGATATTATGGAACAAAAACTAAAGAAACAATGTAAAATGATTAAAAATCTAGCTGTTATGCACAAATGGTGAGAAAAAATGGCCTGAATGAGACTTCTTCCACTACTGTGGCGAAAATGATGTGTCGCATTAAAACCAAAAAGTGCGTAAATTAATACGCCACGTGACCCAATAATTTAATTGCATCTTTTTTATGGAAAGCTAGATAAAATACCAACAAAATGACACCGCTACCATGCGTTTAGCTTCTTTCTGGCCTGAGCTGTGTCCTGGTTTATACCGGCACAAATTTAAGGTGTTCCAAGCTTTAGCCGGGGGTACAGGAAGAATGGTGTCGCTGGGACCTTACCGTCGGGGTTTGGAGCTGCTACTGCTGCTGCCCTGTGATTTGCCATCACCACCGCCCCCACTGCCCCCACCGGTGCCACTTCCGCTACCACCCCGTCCCGTGCCATCCTTCTTTGTGTCACTCGTTTCGCTGGCGTGATCCTCCAGATCGCTCCCCATCGTGTTGTCATCGCCCATATCGTCCTGGTCCATATCATCCTTCGCTGTTTGGATAATGACAAGAAAGAGAGAGAGAGAGAGAGAGAGAGAGAGAGAGAGAGAAAGGCAGACAGAGAGGAACACAGATGAGTAAACAAGCGATGAGTCGTTGACATTGTGATCGAAATTGGAAGCCGCGTGCAAAGGGGCTGCCATTTTGACTACACCCCCCCCCCCCCCCTTTCTACCCCTTCTTTACCACTAACCAAAAACTGTCCACGGATCGAGAATCACCATTATGGTCGTTGCCAGCTAATTTATGGCAATTATTTTATGACTATCACTTGTTTCTTTCTCAGCACAGCACCAGCAGAAAGCAGCGCGCTGCCGCACAGCCGGGGTATTTGCGCCAAAAACCGGTCAAAACCCCCGAGCATAATTTTTATTTGTGTGTTCAAATTTTGTGTTGCTAATAATTTTAAAGTATTCTACACACAGCAGCACTATCATAAAGAATTTATACATTGATTACATATCCCTGCTACGTTATCAATTTTTAGCTGGGAAGTGGAAGGATCTAAATAGCCGAAATAAGTGCGTCGCGCCATTCTTGTCAACTAAAAAGTAGTTCTAGAGAAAGATAACAGTCTGTTCTTGGTATGCACGAACATCTACGAAGTTAGTAGAATATTTTGCAGTGCTCTTTATGGTTTGAAGTTTAAAAATAATCACAGTTTTCTTTTATCAAAAATGAACCTTTAAAAAGACACATGAGACAAAGTGAAAATTTCAACATCAGTTTTCTCAAAAGCCCGACAATACTCTGCTGAAACTCAGACAGCATTTGAATGAGTGAGGTCTCTGGAATATAAAACCAGTTGCAATTATTCCCCCCGGTTTCCCTTTACCGATTTTTCGAGATTTTTGTGAGGTATGGGTTTTTCAGAGTTTTTCGTCTAATTGCTGTGTTTGCGTTTTATTCTACAGACTGTTTCTTGGCGATATTTGTGCCAGATACTTAAAAAAATGCTCCAAGAAGGTTTTGGAGACGACATACTTCCATATGATGAGAAGAAATTAGCACAAATTTTCGAGTGACCTTCAGTAGTAGCCAAAATGAAGGTGTTTGAAAGGAAATTCTGCGATTCAACGCAAATTTCAAGCGAAGTTGGATGGATTCCGATATCAACTGGATGATTTCAACGTTGCTAATTATAAATGGTTGCAATCTAGAGTGAATTTTATTATCTGAGCATGGCAAACGCTATAAAAGGGCGATCCCCAAGAAAAATAAACGCAAATATAAAAGAAGTAAATAAGAGAAAAGCAGATTCACGACTAAGAAAAAACGTTTTCTAGCTCATCTATGCTGAAATTGCTAGAAAACATTAGTTTTTTGTTTTTCCGTTGTACATCGAATATCAATCATATTTATAACAAATAACAGCATCCCGGGGTTTTGGCCGGGTTGTTGGCTCAAAAACCCCTGCTGTGCAGCGAAAGAGAAGAGAGGTTTGCCAAAGGCTACAGGTCGCTCGCACAACAACAACAGCAACAACAACAACAACACAATTTATGATATCCGTAAACATATCAATTTCCGCTCAAAAAGTGTCAAACGGGTTGTCAACGGGGTGTGCGGTGTTGGTGCCTCCACTCCCTCTCTCCCTCTCCCTCTCCCTCTCTCTGTCTCTGGATAAGCGAAGAAGAACCGAGAACCGCACGTCGTCGTCGTCGTCGTCGTCGTCGTAACAGCTTCATTACGGTGGCTGCCCGGGTGATGATAAACTTTTTCCTCGATCCCCCTTTTCTACCGTCGCACGCTGGTGTGGGTACGTGTGAACTTTCTAAAGTCTGTCCTTATTAAAACGAAATAATGCGTCTCGTTGGACGTCACGCTATCTTGGCGCTCTTGCTTCATTTCATTATTGTGTTCAAATGAGAGTAACACAAGAGGGGGTGAGAGACGAAAGTTGGCGGGAGACATCCGTTACATAAATGCTTCTTTTCCCGGGTTTTTATAGTGCGAACGTCTCCCGTTTGACGTTTGATGCGCTCGAGGCGTTTCGGATACGGCGCGGCGGTCGGTTGATCGATTGCGATGCCACACCGGAAGCTGCTGTGCGCACCGGCCAGCCGCCAAGAGAGCGTCGAATGCATCTCCGTCATCATCAACATCTCATCATCGACCTCTCAGCTCATTTCAGCCGTCATCGGTGCCCATCGTCGCCGTCGTTGTCGGTCCATTCGGGGACAATGTGGATGGAGCCAAGCCGATTTTGCCGCACGCAATCCGAGATCCAGATCTCCCCGGGCTCACGTCCACACCTCACGTCGGCTTCGTCGACGGTGGAGTGAAGTGAAGAAGTAATTAATTTCCCTAGCACCCTCACTCACTGCCCCGCACACCCGTACCCGGCTTGCCACGCTGCGCATGTTGTCATTGGTCGCGTGCCAGGACTCTCGCTCGCTTCGTGCCGTGCCGCGCTTCACCACTAATCCCTCAGAGGGGGGAGGGCGCGCCAGGAAGCGCATCGGAAGGCGCCGGTTCCGGCTCGCACCGGTCACGGGCAATGGGAAAAGGGAAGCGGACGGACGGCAGTCGGTGCGAAAGTAAATTCCAACGAACCGTTAAATCGGAAATCAATTTGCATAAAATTTGCTCCCAACCACCGCACCGCACCCTTGTTTCTCTCTCTCTCTCTCTCTCACGCAGTCACACCGCAACTCTGGCTCGCCTCTCGGTGGCGGATCAACAGGAAGAGGCACCGAGAGTGCAGCAGTAGTGGCGGGAATCGTAATCGAAACGGCAGACACAGACAGACAGACAGACAGACAGACAGAAGGACGCCACCGACAGTACAGCACACACAGCACAGAAGCGAAGAGCCGGAAAAGGAAAGGACTTCAACTGTCCGAACTGATCCGAAGCGGGACTGATCGTGCCTGGCAGGTAGGCAAGCTGGACAGAGGCAATTGATTAATTAGGAAAGCAGGCGTGAAAGGCTCACTCTCTCTTTCTCTCTCTCTCTCTCTCTCCCTCTGACGTCACTTGGCCCCATCGAGTCCACCAGCACCAGCAACCTCTAATAAGCAGGGCCGGTGGATCCAATTACGGCCACCGGAAGACGTGCCATGACGCGCCCTAAGATAAATGGTCCTGGGCTCCCACTCCCCCACAGACGTACAGCATGTAGTTTGACCACAAGAGTGCCAATCACGCCAGCGACCAACAAACACACACACACGCACACACACAGAGCGTGATGTGATTTCTGTGGCAATCATCATCATCATGATGGTAGGTGGAAAAAGGGCAGCCAACCAGCAGCAGCAACGACTGAACCCTCGCAACAACACGAAGGGATATTGAACACCCTCCCAAAAAACACTGACACAGATACGAGGGCGCCTATAGGTAGCAGTCCTCACTCACCAATCAATTACACCACGTCCACGGCGACAACGACGACAACGACGGCGGCGAGCTGACGCTTTATTGGAAACGAATTGAATTAATTTTTTTACCACTTCCCTCTCTCACTCTCTCTCTCGCCGGGGGTTTTTCCTTTTGCTCACCCTTCCACAGTCCGCCGCCGCTGGGGGAATTGATTTCATGTCCCGAATGTCCCAATGCGCTGCGCTTCCCTGGACACACATGAGCGGGCAATGGGACACAGAACGGAAAAACAAAACAAAAGAAAAAAACGAAAAAACCCGGAGTCCCCTTCTTGCCCTGCTGTTCCGTGTGTCTTATTATCGTTGTCAACTGGTCGTTTCGGGTTGCGTTCCCGCAGCAGCACGCAGCGCGCTGCGCACACACAGAACAACAGAAAGGGGGAGTTCGGTCGTTCTCGGTCGCTCGCTCGCTCGCACGCACGCTGGTAATTGAATAGCAGTTGCCATCAATTAGTTCAAGATTACCCAACTAAACCAGCGTGTCGTCGGTTCGTGTCGTGCCGTCCTGGGGTCCCCCCTCTCGTTTTACTCGTCGCACACATATACACATCGCATATGCCACTCTGCTGCCGCCGAAGCTAGAACCGAAGCTTGTCTGGTTTGTGTGTGTGTTTTTTTTTTTCTGCTTCTTCTTCCTCTCTGTCACTGAAATAGAAGCGCCACTGGCCACTGGTCAAGCGACTGGGCGAAACAAGTGCTGGCACGGAGTGGTGCCGAGAACGGTGAACACAGGAGGCGAACACAGACACAGGGGAATTGAGCCTGAGCCCGGTCGGATTTGGCACTGATTTCCCTCCGCGCGCGCTCGCGCGCCCGCGCCTGATAAATAGTTAAATTATTTGTAATTGATGACACTTCTACCGACGTGGGACCGACGGCCATCGACCGACACTTGACTGTATGCCCCCTTTGTCCTGCCCGGGATATTAATATTTCCAGTTCTGTGGCCGCCATCCCAGGGGCAGGACATTGTGAGGAACAGAAAAACAGAGAGAGAGAGAGAGAGAGACAGGGGGAATTAAAGCAAATATGGCACATCATTACATCCACTGAGGTTGCTCTGGCTCTGCCGTTCCGTACGAGCCGCACAGCCGTTAACGAGAGAGTTCGCTCGTTAACTCCGCAGGGACACACACCAGGCAACGCATCAGGTTCACAGCAGCAGCAGCAGCAGCAACAGCAGGAACGCGACAATTGCGCCAGGAAGCGCCGTTGTTTTTTTTTTTTTTTTGCTGCTGTTTGAGACTTGTCCATCCTCCCGAAGCTCAGATGGCTAGAGATATCGCCTCAAAGGCATCGTGCGATTTACTACGATGACCGGAAAAATAAACCGGAATTTTGTCATAAAAGTACTTGTTAAAAATAAAAGTAGTTGTTTAATCTTCAAAATTCAAATCGTCCCCTTCAAAGTAGTGCCCGTCGGATGCAATGCACTAGTGCCAGGCATTTGATCCACTCCTGGCAAACTTTTCTGGAGTCGATTTTTAGTATAACCATTAGTGGCTGTGGCGATTTTTGCTTTATCGTCTCCACACTCTCAAAACGAGTTCCTCGTAGTAGTTTTTTGAGTCAACTGAATAGGAAGAAGTCACATAGTGCGAGATCAGGTGAATCAGGCCGGGTGTTGAATGGTATTGTTGCTGTTTTTGACGAGAAACTCACGAATAATCAACGCATTATGAGATGGCGCATTATCGTCATGGAGAGTCCACGAGTTGTTACCCCAAAAAAGCAGGTTTTTGTTTTGCGGATGGATCCGAATGTTATCTTGGTGGTCTCAGCTATCTCTCTTATTGTCGATTTTGCGATTTTCAATCAAAAATTGTCGGATTTCACGTTTTCATCAGTTGCCGATGTCGATGGCCTTCCAGGACGAGAATCGTGCTCAACAGCTACACTTAATTTAATTTTTAACGTTGTTCATGCTTTGAATCCATTTTAAAAATCGCCATGACGTACAAAATTGATAAGCCCGCGAAGAATAAATTCAAAATTCCGGTTTATTTTTATCATGGTAGTACTTAATTGGTTGGATTTACTTTTTTTACAATTATTTTTTTACATTTTTCCCTCAATGCTGATGCTTTCAAGAGTATTGTGCTCGAAAAATGGAAACAAACGATGGCAAACTGACAAAGATATTGATTTTGGAAATATCGCGTTTTGAAGCGCGTTTCCATAAAAACCAACCCTTTCATAGTAGCATAAAAACTACTGGGCTGATTGATTCGAAATTTTAAACAAATAATCTGTACACTCTTTGCTAGGTAGCCTTGTCAAGATTTCATGAAAATTGTTGATACTTTTTTTTAAACAAATCGCGGAAAATAGTGATATTAGACAAAATCGCAAAAAGCATCACTTTCTCAACTTCAAAAATCTGCCAAAAATCGAAACATAGGAATTTCCACAAAAACTCAACGGGGCTACCTGGATAAACTTATAATCTTTCAAACGAGTAACGATTTGTATGTTTCTGATGGCCCATCACGCAGCTATGGGCACCGGTTCTGGGGGCGAATCAAAAGACTTGCTTGCTCAAGCGACGAACCCGGTTTGATCATTGATCAATCCGTCACCAACATAGTGTCTGCCAAAACCTGGGGCAATTCAGCAAAACCGCGACAGGACTACCGGGAAAAAAAACTTATAATCTATCAAAAGAGTATCGATTGGTTTATTTTCGACGACTTCGATCACGTAGCTACCAGATGGGCACGGGAAAAAGTATGTTTTCGAAGACATGTCTCCTTAAATTTGATGCCATGTATGAAGTGTTCAACAAATTTTCCCCAATCTATAACATAATATTCTTGAACAGTTAGAAACTACTGTGTTTACAAAAAAATCATCAAAATTGGCATTTTCTTACAAGAATTAACCTAAGCCCCGCTTAAGGGGGGCTTCGGTAATTTCTGGCGAAAAAAGGCACATTTTCGACGATTTTTTCTCAAGCACGATACAACTTTATTTTTTCAAGTGACTGTCGTATAAACCTACAACTTTTGATTAATAATTAGTTTTATTTTGGGGAAGATTGACTAAAAACTTCATCCATGGCATTAAATTTCTGAAGGAGCGTCTGCGAAAAGGTGCTTTTTACGGTGCCTATCGTAGCTGCGTGATGGGTCATCCGAAAAATACAAATCGATACTCGTTTGAAAGATTTTAAGTTTATCCAGGTAGTCCCGTCGAGTTTTTGTTGAATCTGTCATTTTCCGAGTTTTGGCAGATTTTTGAAGTTGAAAAAGTGATGCTTTTTGCGATTATGCCTAAAAACACGATTTTTGGCGATTTGTTTAAAAAAAAGTATACACAATTTTCATAAAATCTTGACGGGGCTACCTGGCAAGGAGTGTACAGATTATGTGTTAAAAATTTCGAATCAATCGGCCCAGTAGTTTTTATGGTACGGCAACGAATTTGAAAACCATTTTGGTTTTGGGAAACGCTCTTCTAAGTAGCGAACTGTATGAAACGCGGATTTTCAAAAATCTGTATCTTTGTCAATTTTGCTTCCAAAACCAAAGATTGATCCAAAGAAACCAAAGATTGATCCAAAACTTTTACACAATACTCTTGAAAGGATCAGCTTTCAGGGAAAAATGTTAAAAACATGTGTCACAAAATAAAATCAATCACCGAAGCCCGTTTAAGTTTCTGTATTTTTTTTTTGTTTTTGTAAGCGAACGAAAGGACGAGCCGTATCTTTAAGCTCTCTCTCTCTAAAAGGGGTTGTTATTTTATAAGACATTCAAAGCAATTTGTAAACTAAATAAATCAAAGTATTCCAAGAAATAATAAAATAATCCACAACCATTGATAGCGCGCACACGAGCGCGTGTAAATGTGTGTAGTTCGAGCTTTTAAAACACGCAAGATAGCAATCTTTGGAGCGCAAAACTTTGCAATTCAGTGAGGTACCGGGGGTTAGCCCCTTATCAATCGCACACGCCACACGACTCGCCGCGCAACGCGCGACGTTGCGGTTTGACAAACAGGACAGCGCTTCCGCGCAAAAACCTTCACTCTAGCGCCTCGCCTCTCCACCAGCTGCACTGAAAAGTTAAATAATGTTTTTCGGCGCGTCATCGACACCTCAACCGCGCACCAGATGCCCCCGGAGGGGGCTGGCAGTTTAGATAAACACCCAACCAACCAACCAACCAACCAACGAACCAATCAGCCAAGCCACCAGAAAACCAACGCGAACCGTGGCGCCATGCCATCAATTCACTGAGGGTAACAGCGCGGTTTACACGCATTGTTGCCACGGAGCTAATTTAGAGTTTTAACTATCTCGTAGCGAGGTGCGAGCCAAGTGTGCGTGCCCCCCTTCCGTGTGAGTGATAAAGAGTGGAGAGCACTCTAGCAAGCTAATTGGTTGTACCGGGCCATCGGTAGTGGTAGTAGTAGTAGTAGTAGTAGTAGTGAGGGATGCAGACCGGTTCACTTCTCGATCATCCACCATTTCCATTCCATTTTCCCGGGGGGGGGGGGGGGGGGGGGGGGGGTACGTCTGGCCTGTCTGGCCTGTCTGGTAGCCAGCATCGACGAGAGAGAGAGAGAGCGAGCGAAAGAGGGATGAACGACTCTCCACCATCCCCCAGTCACCCCCAAAAAGGAACGGGGGGGACACGAGGGTAATTATAAAATTCTCGATTAATTAGCGCACTGACTAAAGCCGTCATAAAATTACCAACAGTTTGTGGCCGACCGACACCCAGCAGGCACTAGCAGGTAGTAGCGGTGGTCGCAGTAGTGGTAGTGGTAGTAACCGAGGAGAAAGAAGGGCTGGCGCGGCGAGAGAAATTAAATGCAACCAACCCTGACCCCCCCGTCCCGTCCCGCCCCGATCGCCCGGTTCTGGGTGATGGACCCGAGAGGACGGACGCTCAAAACCAACCCCCCTCATCCCACCCCCCCCCCCCCCCCCCCCACTAGCAGCACCCGGGGGGTGTTTGTGAAGTGGTGAGCAGAAGGGACCGTGTGCGACGCGGCCGCGAGTGGATAATTATGATTGCATTTGGGCATGGCGGTTGGTGAGCGAGCAAGCGAGACGATATTTTACCCCAGGTCCCCCCTCCCACCCCGTAGGGGTATCGTAACAAACCCACCCCTAGCCGGCTGGCTGACGGTCGCCATTGGTTGTGGCGTGGTCCCGGATAACTCCCCTTCAATTAATGCCCTCTGGCACACGGCCAGGGAGAGAGAGTGAGAGAGAGAGAGAGAGAGCGAGGCAATGGGAGAGGAGGTGAAAGTGAGTACATAGTGAGCTCGCGGAGGGGGGGGGGGGGGTGGGTGGTATCCTGCGAATGGTGGACTGTCGACGACTCCTTCATGGAGTCGCGTTGGCGGTTGCCGTGTCGGCCATCTTGTCTGGGGCTGGTTGGTTGGCTCTGTGTGTTACGATCGGAGAGAGCGAGAGAGAGAGAGAGAGAGAGAGAGAGAGAGAGAGAGAGAGAGAGAGAGAGAGACTCCCGGAAGCATTTAACACTGGCTGGCTTCCGGTTTGGTATTCGCTTTTATCTGCCGTCACCGCTGTTGTATGTGTATGTGTGGGCGCGGGCGCACACCCAACTTTAAAAGACACGACACGAAGACGTCCGTGGCGAGACGCGCGGGGGAAAAGCGGAGCGAGCGTCCAAGGGGCAGAGATCCGCAGCGCAGCGGAGGATAAGGATGGGCTCATCTCGAGATAATTGGATACTTTGATTACGGTGTTGGTGTTTGCTGGTGGGTGAGTAGGTGGGTGGGTGTAATGGATCGCTTTTGCCGTGATTTTGTTTTTTTTTTTTGATGTGAAAAGCGAGCGACAGCACAAAAACACACGCTAAACCAACCAACACTCGCAGCAACGCGCAACTTTTCCGGGCATACAGCGGCCGCACACAAACATACACAGGGAAACGCACAACATCAGCAGGATCACGCGATGCGGTTATTTTTTATTTTTTATTATTTTATTTTATTTTTTTTTTTGGGTGCCAAGGGAATGTGATGATCTAGGATCTCCGTTCTGCAGCGCCAGATGCGCCAGAGGGCCAGTAAATAATTTAAAAAAAAAACCCCCCCTCCCCTGACAAAACAACATGGCGCGAGGCAGCTGCCAGGACGGTATCCAGGACGGCATCCCTCTTTAATTATGCTCATCCCCGTCGCCGTTCCCGCACGTTCCAGCGCGTGTGTGACCACCAAGATACCAAGACACGCCAGCCCGGAGTCCATCCACTCTAATCTCTCTCTCTCTCTCTCTCTCTCTCTGCGGGTTCCGATTGAATAGGCCCGCTTCGATTGAAAATCGCCATCGAAAGCAGCACCATCAATTATGGAGCCCCGAATCACAATGGTCCGGAACACAATGGTGCCAACAGACTGCTGGCTAGGCCGGTTAAAAGTATGCAAATGATGATGCGCCTAGAGCGTGGCAGAAGGGGTGATCGGGGGGGGCGGGGGGATGTAGGTTAGATCCCCGGAGGATTATCGGATCGGAAACCCCCAGGATCTGGATGGTTGCTGCTGCAACACCTGCTTGCAATACCGGCTCTCAAGCTGCACGCATACAAACACATACAAAAAGGGGGTGTGAAGGGGTGCAGGGGGGGGGGGGGGGATGTAATTGATAGGCAACCGCCGGCACCGGCACCGACTGCATTGCGCTCGATCGATCGATCGATCGAGCGAAACCGAACCTGCCTGCATGAGCACTCCGCAAAAACCACTACCCTCTACCCCCTTTGGGAACTAGGGGATGGTCCACTACAGCACGCTATGCGTGCTGCACTTACGCAACAACCCCATCCCCCCACGCCCCTTGGTGGTAAATGATGAAATAATTAACGAACTGCGTGACAATGGTCCCATTAAAGGCTTCCCCCCCCCCCTCTTCTTTTCTCAGAACAACCCTCATCCCCACCACGAAAGGGGTGAGTAATCCCGGAACGGTTTGCCCCACACACAAAACCCAAGCCCAGTCGCCGATTGTAAGTCGCTTGTTCGCAACGCTTGTTCGTTTGGATTGCCCGCTGCTGCTGGTGGTTTTGAGCGCGCTAACCAATCGGATCCTCCAGGAATTCCGGCCCACTTAAGGGTTGGTGGAACCGCGCTAATACCGCGCTAATCCTTCTGCTGCTACCTCCCCTGGCCTGGGAATGCGAAAGAAGAGGATTTTTGCGGCCGCCCGGCTTCCTAAACGTGGCTCAAAGTTTCGGCTCTTGGGTTTTGGGTTCGGTTTTGTGTGTTTCGAAACGGCTCATCGCGGTTAACACCCCTCACCACCACCTCCGCCGTCACCGGCGGCGCCGCCACAAACAGACAGATCTTGGAGCAGAATGAAATCTAAATTAAAATTCCGACCCCGTAACGGCGCCCTGGTGTCCGTCCGCCGTGGTACCAGGGCACCCGTTCCACCCCTCGTCACCCCCCCCCCCCCTTTTTGCTGTAGCTAGGCAACAGGCCGGACTGGGACACCGGCACCCGACCCGTTCGTGCGTGTAATTAAATTAATGACACCGTGAATGTCACTGGCGGGCACAGCCGGTGTGATCCTGGTTCGGTTGGTCGGTCGGTCGGTCGGCCGGTCCTTGGTCCGTGCCTGTCCGATGCGTTAAGGGGTTGAAGACACATCACACATCTCGCGGTGACGCAGCGCTTCACGTTGATTAGAGATCTCGGTTTCGGTGTCGGTGTCCTGACGTTGGTCTGCTTTGGGCTAAATTTTGTCCTTTTCTTCTATCAATATTATTCACACCAAATTGGCGTTTTATTTGCTGCTCTGCGTTCGTTTAATTGTCTGAAGGAAGCACAAACAATTGGAGGATCTAATATTGCATCAATCAGAACCACAGGAGACACAGGCGCACATCAATCGATGGACGTGGAAATTTCAACACATAGCCCAGTAACAGTAACGTGGGGGCAAAAGTTCGAGTTGAGAGTTTTGGAGCACAGAGTGCCGTACAATTGGCAACACTAACATGGATTAGTAAAGCATTGGGCAGCTCACTTTACATAGTTTACAGAGCATTGTTAGTATTGTTTTACAGAAGTGCGAGAGCTCAGAGAAATGAGGTAAAGATTGTTTTTCGTATAAATATTGTAATTTTATTCCGCTGGTATGGTGAACGCGTTTGAGTGAACAAAATAAATGGTTTCGTAAAAGTGTTATTGGGTTTTTTTTTTGTGACTACTACCAATGACTATCGAATGTAGTGATACAAACTTTTAAACAGGGTGCGGCATCAGGATGTATCCTATTTTAAAGTGGAATAACTCTGTCATTTTTCAGCCGATTTTAGAAAATAAATCAGTTTCATTTAGGTTATTCTATTCCATTCTTTCTATTCTGAAAATATGATTTCGAAAAAATGACCGTCTTCATTGGCGCATACAAAAAGCGGCCTTCTTTCGGGCATTTTGTATTGTTTTGGCAACATTTAGGGAGTTATTTGGCAATTTCAATTCTTATATTTAGTTTAAGTTGTTTCATAGTCTTCGGTTTGTTGGCAAAATCCTTATTATTCAAATAGAACCACAGCGAAAGAGAGCCAGCGCTGTCCATGTCGCATCCATTGCACGATCGCAGTTTCCACTATTGACCGATTTTTTTCACTGTAAAGTTTGCCAATTTCAGCCGGCTCTTTTAACGTGAAGTGACGCATTACTAAAATGGCATAGACTGAAGCTTCAGAAACTGTCCTGTTAGTCAAAATCGGTTGAAAAATGACAGAGTTATTCAACGTTTCAAATAGGATCCATCCTGGTGGCGCACTCTGTACGTTTTCTTAGTCGTGTGATATTTGATGTAAAGCCCCAAAATCCATAGTGGGGCAAAAGTTTAAATTAGAAAAATCGTGCATTTGTTTTTTCTTTCATTGATTCATGTATTTCACTGACAGAATTCGTGAAAATATTGAATAATCAGAGACCTGTAAAACGAAAACTCGTTTCCAAAACCCGGTAACCAACTGATTGAATATTGATCCGAACATGCCACTTCAATCGATAACTTATCGTACTACTCCACTAAATTGATTTTGAATCTTCAAACGCCTATTTGACATCCTTTTATGCTTCCAATTAACATGCTGACTACAGAGGGAAGCTTAAACTGCTCTTAAGGCGGGCTTCGGTATTTGATTTTGCTTTGTGACACATGCTTTTAACATTATTCCCGGAAAGCTGATCCTTTCAACAATATTGTGTAAAAGTTTTGGATCAATCGATGCAAAACTGACAAAGATACAGATTTTTGAAAACCCGCGTTTCATACAAAGCTCCATGCAGAGCTCGCTACTTTGAAGAGCGTTTCCCAAAAACCAAGGGTTTCAATGTGTCCATCGTACCGTAGAAACTACTGAGCCAATCAATTTGAAATTTTTAACACGTAATTTGTGCACTCTTTGCCAGGTAACCCCGTCGAGATTTTATGAAAATTGTTGATACTTTTTCTTAAACAAATCTTTTAAAATCGTGATCTTAGGCAAAATGACAAAAAGCATCACTTTCTGAACTTCAAAAACCTGTCAAAAATCGAAAAATAGGAATATCAACCAAAAGTCTCCAGCGCTACCTAGATAAACTTATAATCTTTCAAACGAGTATCGATTTGTATATTTCAGATGACCCATCACGCAGCTACGATGGGCACCAGAAAAAGTACCTTTGCGACGACACGCCTACCAAAATTGGATGCCACGGATTAATTTTACATTCAATGTTGCTCAAAACATTACCAAATATTCTTCAAAAGATGTAAATTAATATGCCATTCATTTGAAAATATAAAGTTGAATAGTTACGTCACAAAAAATCGAGAGCAACCACAGCAAAGACGGCAACGAGACCAGACCGATCTGAAATTATTATCAGCAGGCAGAAAAGCAGCCAAACAGATCCAGTAAACGTTAAAAGAAAAAAGTTCAATAAATCACAACGAACTAAGAAAAGAGCAAAGGTTGAGAAACGCCCGAACTGCACACATGAATTCGTGCATAATTGCCGCATTTCAAAGGAGTAATGAATTTTAACCATTCAATTTGTCACCTGCTAGCGCTGGTACTTTTCCAGTAGCACGGTAAACAGTGGTTGAACAAAATCAATGCACTTTTTCAGTTGTAACATTAATTCATAAATGTTAATTTATGAATTTCCTGGTGCGAAGCGACGGGCATCAATCTGCTTTCCGAAAATCTTCCACTTTCATTGCCAGATGGAGCGCACAACACGATCGCAACTATATGCACGTCAGCCAAGCCAACCCGGCAGCGATGCAAACATTGATAAACCAAAACTCGGCGGCTGCTGTGGAGCACCCCCCCGCGCCTCTGTGGGTTTGGGGCAGGGTTTCGGCCAGGGGTTTAATTGCTACAATTATAATTAAAACCCCTTCACTAATTAGTCCACTAAATATTGATCCATATTTTATTTATAGAAAACGCTCTGCGCGCTGCGCGCTACGAGCGTCGTTTGGGTCTGGGTCGTGGCGGTGACCGCGTGACGTTCGCGCACTAAAAGCGAATCCTTCCCCGCTCTCACATACACCGAAGCTGAGGCCCCTGGATTGCAACACCGGGCAGAGAGCGAGAGAGAGAGGGAGAGAGAGAGAGAGAGCAATGAACACCGAACTGGGGCCGCCGCCCATTATCGATCGCACCTCCAGGGTGCCTGCCTTTCCTCCCCATTCCCTTTTCATCCCCAGCGCATAAACTGCGCAAACATTGCGCAGGCGGCGGGCCGGGCAAGTGCAATGTAATGCGACGATGATGCAGTGGCAATGGCGGGCATCCGCCATTCTGGCTCGCTCGATTGAACTGCTGCTGCTGCTGCTGCGTTGGTGGTGCGTTGCCAGGCAGGGTGGGTGGTTTTTGGGGTGTTAATCCCAAGCAGGGGTAAGCAGACGGTAATTATAATTGGCAAGGGCACCCACTGCTGCTACTACTACTTTTCGCGCGCTAATGAACGCCGGATTGCGGACCGGGCACCTGCTGGTGGTGTCGTTGATCGGTGTGTCCAGCGGGACCTGTGTGATTACCTCGCTCGATTTTTTTTTTCCACCCCATTTTACTATTACTCTGGTTCGATCTGGCGCGACAATCCCCGTTATTTGCGGAATGAGCTTTGGGGCTAATTTTGGGGGGGCATTACCAACACCTCCACCCCAACATGTACCACAGCGGTACCACAGCGGTACCAAAACACAAAAAAAAACCCGAATGGGTAAATTGGCCAACAGCAATAAAGACGCTGGTGGCGATACAGTCAACGTCACGGCTGTAAGGATCCGACCATTCAATCGCGGGACAGCAAAGACACCACGGCACGGCACGGAAGCCTATTGGGAAGGAGAATGACTGGTTAGGACCGGCCGATAAGCCGGATCGTACATTCTGTGTGCAGATGCAGCCGCACCAGCAGCAGCAGCAACAGAATGCACTACAAGAACGTACACCATGTCTTCCGCGCACGGAACAACACAGAACAACAACCGGAAAACAGAAAACGGGGGAAAAAAAAACAACGGAAAATCACGCCCGTTTTTGTCGACCACTGCGGGCGCTCCGATAAGGCCCCCCCCCCCCCCCCCCCCCGTCCATCAGGCCAGAAACAGAAACGGAACACAACAGAGCAGCCAGCGACAAATGACGGTGAGGAAAAAAAAAAAAAAAGGAAGGAGGAAAGCCACCATTGCAGCCGGTTGCAGGATGGTGATGCAAATTGCTTGGCGGCCAATTGCACTGCCGAACGGCCGGCCCGGCCGAACTGCACGCAAATCCGTAGGCCGGAATGACCCTGGCCGCCATGAAGTCCATGAAGCAATCCGTCAGTCAGTCATCGTCAGCAAAAACACACAAAAAAAAAAAACTAGCAGGAAACGGAAAAGAAAACGGAAAAACACACAATCCGATCGATCGATGCACCCCCAAATTGGTCGTCCGCGTCGTCGTTGTCGGCCATTATCTGCACCTGGGCACCAGGTACAGGACCCAGGCGTCTAGCTGACTAACTAACATACCAGACACACACGCGCGTGCACGCACGCACGCACGCCCACAACACACGGCTTATCGTGCGGATCGCCCAGCGTTCGCCATTTTTGTTTTGGTTTGCTTTGGTTGGCGCGATGCACACGGGGGGGGGGGGGGGGGGGAGGCAACCGGGCTCCGCATCTCCGAGGCGGAGTGTAGGATGCACCGGGCACCACCAGGCGTGGATTGTGGAGCAGTGACTGCCGCTGCTATTTGTAGAAGTCGTGTAATGCGCGGCTCAGGCAACGATGACTCGCCACCCGGTCCCGGTGGCATTCCTTCTGGCCCGGCTGACCCTGCCGGACCGTTCCGGTGCAACGGACTGGGCTGGTTGTATGCATCGGCCGCCAGATTCGATAAGGGGGGGGGGGGGGGGGGGGGGCCCAGTCAGGAGCGACGACTGGACTGGACCGGACGTGACACTGGGCCGTGGGGTGGGCCACTCGAAACAGATGCACCCGAGCAGGTCGCGACCCCGTAACATGGCAGGATTGGATAGGATTTGGCCGTGTACTTTGCGCGTGTTTTGCGTGTTGCTTTGCGTTCCCTCCCTCCCCCCCCCCCCCCTTTACTGCTTGATTGCCGTTTCGCCGTTGCTTCTTTAGTTTCGGTTTCGGTTTGAGCCTCCAAAGATTGACTTTTGAGAATGGGGAATGGACGCGAGGAACACGCACTTTTACACTCAGTCACTGTGCACACGCACGCACACACACTCACTCACTCGGCACAATTTACCGGCACACCGACAGTTTTTTGGTTTTTTTTTTGTTTTGTTTTTGGAAATGAAAGAGTAAAAAGTTTCGGCACGCAGTATCACACAGATTTCTTTTGTTCCGGGGGGGGGGGGGGGGGAGGGCCTGTGATCAAGGTGTGGGGGCGATAAGGGCACTTACCCGAGTGGGAGTCACTCTGATCGTCGTCCAGCTTGTCCTGATCGGATGGGCGCGGTTCGAGCAGCGCCGTCTGGGACGCCCAAAACTTGCCGCCATTGCTGACGACGACACTGCTGCTCCCGTAGCAGTTGCTGCTGTTGTTGTGCTGGTTGTGCTGGTTGTTGTTGTTGTTGTTGTTGTTGTGGTTGACGATGCTAGTGTTGTTGTTGTCGTTCGGCTGGTGTGGGTTTAGTAGATGATGGGGCGGGTAGTGACCACCGACGGGGCTGCTCGCCTTGCTACCACCACCACCACCGTTCAGTAGCAGCTTCCCGAAGGAGGTGGTGTTGTGTGCGAGGTTGTTGGTTGGAGCGCCTCCTCCACCACCACCACTACCACCGTTATGGTGATGATGATGATGGTGGTGCTGGTGGTGGTGGTGCAGCTTTGCACCGTTGAACTTGTTCGGATCGAGGATGTTCTCCACGGAGAAGGCGAGCCGCTCCGAGGCGGCCACCTCCTTGTCTACGATGATGCCGCACAGTCCGTGGGACGGTTTCTCGCCGCTTGCCTCCATCGAGCGCGTCAGATCGACCGGGCATCCCTGCGGACAAACAGTGTGTGGGTGCGAGAGAGAGAGAGAGAGAGAGAGAAAGTTGAGACCATTACACTTGAAAACGATCGCAGGGATCGCGTCGCTAAACACGGCAACACGTAGATCGCACGATCACGAGCCCTACAAGGTGCGCCACGGTCAGGTGCTTCCTTATTTTAAAGTCGAATAACTTTGCATTTTTTGTTAGCCGATTTTTGGAACGATGAACAAAGTTTTTTTTTACGATTATTCTGTGCCCGTTTTGGTAATGAATCACTTCTCGTTGAAAGAGCTGAATGAAATTGTCACACTTTATATTGAAAACGATCGTTTTTGTGACGTTTTGCGGATCGGGCGTTTTGTGTTTCTGTTGGTCTATTTGAAATGTAAGGCTTATGCCAGTGCAGTCCAAAGACTATGAAACAACCGAAAGCAAATATTAAAGCTGAAATTAAAGCCGAGATAGCTCCCTAAATGGGTAAAAACACAATACATACACCTCTATCGAATTGCTTACTTTCAGCGTTTTTAGCCGAAATTTAAATGGTTAAATAACCCATTAAATGTGCCAGAAACTTAAATCAATCTTGGGGTGGGGGAGGGGGAACGAAATGGAGCTATTACGTACCAAATACATCCCTTCTACCCTAGAATGTATGCCAATCGATTGTGGTGTATACAGGGTGAGGCAAAAAAAAAAGCTGTAGTACACATTTGAAACGCCGTAACTTTTTCATTTTTGTTTGAATTTTTTTCAGTAAAACCAAAAAATGTCGGGAATTTCATGCAACTTTTAGAATCAGTTTAGTTTTTTACGATATGTTACTTTTTGGACGAATTATGGTCTTGAGACACCGTTGAAGAAACCATCGCTCGGTGCCCGCAAGGTGCTTTGTGGCTTTTTTTGGCTCATTGTAGGAGAAGTGTTTGCTCAAGCTAATTAAAACACAAGCTTTATAAAACACCTCAGTCCTACGCTGTTTATGTCCATAGATATTGACAGCCAATGAGACATGGAAATGAATTGTGAAACGTTCCTTTTTCGCCAATCTCATGTCTCGCTATTGCTTTTAAATAAGATACAGAGTCCTGTGGCAATCAATCAGGACTTTCACATGCATTGTTTGCATGCCTAGGACTACAATGAAGCTGCTAATAGAGTTGGCTGATGAATCTGTTGATTTATCTCGGATCCATCGAACAAAAATATGCAAAAAATGGCATGTTATCGCATCTCAACCCTTTATCAACCCCGGCTAATGCGTCCTAGTGGCCAGCCATTAGCAATCATTAGCTGGCTTCTCTGGCAACTAAACCGCATCTTTTTTTTTTCATTTCCAAACAACAGGATAACGAATGGTTTCTCATCAAAGCAAACCAAGTTCGGAATTTTAATTTCGGGCAAGCGAAGTAACTGTTTGGCTTTATTGAGTCTAACTTTTTTTTTTTTGATAAGGTATGAGACCATGCCCAGTTTAGAATTGGAAAGACGTTTATTTAATGCTCATTTTGAGGTATTGGTTGGGTGATTCGACCTGAAATTCATTCGTCTACATCAGTTTGAGTGATGCTGTGTCTAGATTTTTTTCAATTTGCTTCATATCTTTTCGAGCATCGTTTTTCGATGTTGCGGTTCTTTGCGATAGACTTTCAGGGTATCTGGTAACTCTACCAGTATCACTGTAACGAATTATGGTCCGAGATCCAATTGATTAATTCACATTTAAATGCTGCAAGGCTCTCAACGATACCCACTTGTGGTTTTTGCTACCAAATAAAAACCAACTAAAATTGACACCATTAAATTCCACCACGAATAACTTTTTTCTTCTGACAATTTCCCACTAAAATGCTTTTATAACGCTTTTAAACAATAAAATGAGCTATCACTGGGAAAAAAAAAATCTACCAGCTGTCGGACGGTCGGTGGTTGCAAAATGGTCAGCAGTTTGAACATTGTTCACCGTTTTTTTTTTCTTCTGCCTCCCGCTGTTCTTTCAGATTAGTTATCAAGAAATGGCATAGAATAACCGAAAGAAGAAAAAAAACGACTTTGTTCATTGTTCCAAAATCGGTCACAAAAAAAAACAAAACGGCCCAGTTCGCCCGACCCCTCCCTCCGGTGTACTCAGAAAAAAACCCAACATGGAGAGGAAGCAGATCGATCGATCGATCGATCGATGCTCCGAAAACGGGGGGCGCGAGTTAGCGCCACCGCCACTTACCGACAGGGCGTCCTGCGAGCACTCCTCCTCCTCGTTACCATCGACGATCAGCTCCTCGCTGGTGTCGCTGTGTGCGTAACCGGCCAAACCGGACGACGCGTGGTCACCGT